>NC_030680.2:21692244-21992244 GCF_000004195.4 Xenopus tropicalis | reverse complement strand
CCGTTGACACCTTGAACTTGCAATGGGTAACCCTACTTGCACATAAAGTTTTCCTTTCAAGCATTAAATACAAGGCACCCTTGTGCCTGCCAGGGCAATGCTCTGTGTTGTTAGCCAGGTTTTTCATCTGGCAGAAGGCTCAGAGCTTATTCCCATGGAGGCATATTTATGCCTATTCATTTAAGTAGGAGAACCAACAGCTCAAGGGCTGCCATACAAAATGGTTATCCTATTCATAATCCATTACAAGTCGCAGGTTTCCACGAGTCCATTCATCTGCAGAATATTCAATCAGATGTTTGATTTGTATTATTCCAATTGTAATAGTGAAAGCAGACAAAGCCAGCTGCCTATTGGTTGTTGTTAGTTGCTAAACCATGACAATCTTGGCCAATGATAGAGTATACTGTAAAGGTCCCCATACACGGGCCGACTATAGCTGCCGATATCGGTCCCTTGGACCGATTCGGCAGCTAATCGGCCCGTGTATGGGGAGAGCAGAGCGGCCTGGCCGACCGATATCTGGCCTGAAATTGGCCAGATCTCGATCGGCCAGGTTAGAAAATCCGGTCGGATCGGGGACCGCATCGGCTCGTTGATGCGGTCCCTGAACCGACTGCCCCATTGCTGCCCACATAATCCGATCATTTGGCCCCAGGGCCAAACGATCGGATTATTTTTTTTTTACCTAAATTCTCCCCGATATCGCCCACCTGTAGGTGGGGATATCGGGTGAAGATCCGCTCGCTTGGCGACATCGCCAAGCGAGCGGATCTGCTCGTGTTTGGCCACCTTAAGTGTTTTCCCAGTACCAGGTCATTAAAGAAATCCAGGCTGTAGTTGATTATTCTATGGTCAGTAAAGGGAAAGGAGGAAAACAATGGTCTGTGGTGTCATGTGATTAACACTCAGAAAATACTTGTGCTGAAAGAGTTCCTGAAGGTTATATGGGAGTCAAACGGGATCTAAAGAACATGAGACCAGGCCTAGACACATATAACCATTACAACCTAGAATTACATCTATGTTCCCTCTTACAGCTTAGAAGGAACACTGTTACATATGTCTATTAAACCAAAAGGAAGTTTGAGATCTACTACCCATATAGTAAGGAACAGCCTACCTTTAGGGCACTGCCTATTGCTCTCAAGTATCTAGTTTTAAAGGGGCATACATGCCAACAAAGGAGTCCCCATTGTATAACCACATACATTGCAAAGCAGCTCATTGCATTTGTCTCCCTTTTTAAAGGGAGCGTTGGCAAGTATGGAGGGGTCCATGCCTCCGTGCTTATCCGTACTCCATACAGCCAACACTAGGGTGGCCATTCATGGGCGCCACTTGTACATGACTGTAAGTAATGGCTGGAGCAGCTCGGAGAAGGGTGAAATCACCACCTGACAGGGTTATTAACATTAAAAATCAGGTTCACTTAGAGATTAATAGCAAGCAGCACACTGAAGGGAAAAAATAACATTGGGATACGTGAGGACGTCAGTCAGAGGAAAGCCACTGACGTCAATTCTTTGTTAATTACATAGCTCTGTTTAGGATGTGTTTTTCTACAATAGCTATCAGCTTCGGCAATGCATTAAAATGCAATAAGCGATGAATGGGACCTCGTCATATCGTAATTTGACGTGACGTTAATGTTAAATCCTATTTTGATAAAAACAGGTTACATACCTTGGTAAGTGTAAGGTAAGGGCAACTAAATGCAGAATCTAAAAAAAAAAAACCTTTGTTCCAGGGCTACTGTACACACCTGGAGATTCAATAGCCCTACGACACTACTAAAATCATCAGCGAAGGGACGGGCAGGCAGGATATTCCACGTGCTCTGACTGCAGCCACTTTTACATGGAAAGGAGATAGCAGCAGGGAATAACCTCCCATAATAGCCAAAGCATGGCACGTGCGCGTAATCCCAGCCAAAACTCAGTCATACACATTGTCAGCCAATAATCACATCTTCCCATAGACTATAATAGGAAACATTGATGTTCTTGTAACTTTTCCAACTGATTAACACAACAGACCCACCATTTTCATAGAGGCTTTACAGGCTATTACAAGTTATTAATGGTCTTGTCCAGTGTAACACAATAGGATGTTTATGGGACACTTGTGCCCAGCCACCCAGGGGGACAGTGGTTAAGTTGAAAGCTGAGACAGTAATACCTTCATAGAAGCTTTGAAAACAAAGCAAAGGGTAAGTAAATCCATTTAGCTCTTAATACTTCCATGAAGAGAAAATAGGAAATTAATTCTCATTAGAGCAACAAGTTTTGGCTTTAATAGTAACCCACACCTGCTCTGGTTCCCTATATGATCCCCAAGCCCAGTCCAACTGTTCAACTATAGATTGCTAAGTGATATACCTAACGTCTAGACTGCCAGCGACATTGAACTTGGTTTCCCCCCTGCTGTTTTGCATGACGTCAATCAATTCATAACAGCTACCCAGAATCCAACAGGAAAGATAAGCATCTAATCTTGCACATTGGGTGGTCTTCATGGGGAGGGGTTGCCATTATAATTAGTTTTATAAGGCAATGACAGGCTTCATCAGTATATATATGTGGGTGTTGACAGCCTTAATAAATGCTCGACCAATCAACGTCCATTCTCATTAACGTATAAGAATTATCAAGATATCAAGCTAAAGAAATATACTTTCACTAGGGGCATGAAAATCATAAGAACTTGCCATATGGCCCTACGTCTGCTGCCAGGTCAAATTATATGACAAGTTCCATAGCAACCAATAGGAAATGTAAGTTGCACTAAACAAATGAAAGCTAAGTGATGATTGGTAGCTCTAGGTATCCTGTGTAATAGAGTGCCCCTATATTTGTGAATTTGCTTGTCAGTGGGAGATGCTTGAGTAGCAGTGTTTAGTAACCACTACTATTCCATATATATATATATATATATATATATATATATATATATATATATATATATATATGGGCTTAGTTCTGCCTATTGCTCTGAGCTTGGCTATAAACAATTATTTTATTTGTAGTCATTATGATGTCACAATCCTGTAGAAGGCCAATCAGGTCACTGTTCCCTGGTGCTTTATTATAGCAAGTCCAAATATGTGATACTCCTATAGCTTGTCCCCTGCTGTCTGTCTGTACATTAGGGCAGAGTGTACATGATGTACAGAAGGGGAGGTGAGCTGAGGCAGCCAGCAATCTGATCTCAAATGTTTGCTCAGAATCAGCCTCCAAATACCCTGCCAGGGGTTACCAGAATCCATGAAACAAGGGCCTCTCATCTTTTTTGTTCTTTTTTAACACTTTACAGGGCTTAAAATCTGTTAATTACTGTCATGATTAAAGGCATTCTATAGTCATAACTAATGCAAAGATACCTCCTCCTTCTATAAAACAGCACCTGTCCCTTCCCAGAGGCTATTATCCCCACTGCTACTATAGGCACCATCTCTCCCTACTATACCTGCTATCCCACAGCCCCAGTCCCTTCCCAGAGGCTATTATCCCCACTGCTACTATAGGCACCATCTCTCCCTACTATACCTGCTATCCCACAGCCCCAGTCCCTTCCCAGAGGCTATTATCCCCACTGCTACTATAGGCACCATCTCTCCCTACTATACCTGCTATCCCACAGCCCCAGTCCCTTCCCAGAGGCTATTATCCCCACTGCTACTATAGGCACCATCTCTCCCTACTATACCTGCTATCCCACAGCCCCAGTCCCTTCCCAGAGGCTATTATCCCCCCACAGCTACTATAGGCACCATGTCTCCCTACTATACCTGCTATCCCACAGCCCCAGTCCCTTCCCAGAGGCTATTATCCCCCCACTGCTACTATAGGCACCATCTCTCCCTACTATACCTGCTATCCCACAGCCCCAGTCCCTTCCCAGAGGCTATTATCCCCCCACTGCTACTATAGGCACCATCTCTCCCTACTATACCTGCTATCCCACAGCCCCAGTCCCTTCCCAGAGGCTATTATCCCCCCACTGCTACTATAGGCACCATCTCTCCCTACTATACCTGCTATCCCACAGCCACAGTCCCTTCCCAGAGGCTATTATGCCATTAAATAATGTAAAAACATGAAAGAATAAAAAAGTAAAAAATCAACTGCAAACTGCCTTAAAAGATCCCTTAGAAGATCATAGTACAAGGTAACCCTCCCCTTTCATATAACCAGGCAGCCAAAAGCCGGCCATTGCCATTAGCTGACTGTCTGGCACAAGGAAGAAGTTTATGACACAAATTGTCACCAAATTGCCTTCCATACTTGATATCGGCAACCGGTCTGACAGAATTTAGCTGACAAATTACGCACATGTCAACCTCATTCTTCCCAATGGTCCCCCCACCCTGCCCCTATCCCAAGTCTCTCGCTCCAGCACAAATAAGCCTGTGTCTGTGTTTTGTTTCAAATGCACAATTAAACAGGGGAGAGGGAGAAGTTAAAGGTGTAGAAGCGGGGAAATGGGAAAAGGCAGCAACATCTGCTCGTTTGCCGCGACTCCTGCATGTTAAAGTTCCCTCATTTGCCCCCTATTCCCTGTTGCTCAACAATGCAGAAGCCTTTCCAACTCTGCTCTGTCCCTGCTTCTTCAAACAATTACTGCCGAGAGAAAGCAACTGGGAGAGAAAGAGGAAGAAAAACAGAATCAAACCAGCAAACAACAGACTTTTTCAGTTGGCCTTACGCCAGCCATTAACTCTGCGTTTCTGGCCATTCTCACTTGTTTTGCCTGAATATTCTCCCCTCCGGGACTTTAATATGATGGAGAGGCTTTTTTTCTTTCTCTTTTTTTTTTTTTTGCTTTTAATTTCCTCCTTCCCCTTTGTTTCCCAGTATAGTATCTATCCCCTTGTCCTGTTTTCCCCCCAATTGCTTCTAAATGATCTCTGTATCCCTTTGCACTAGATGTAAAATGATGCACACAACATGTTTATAATGTTGGAGTGGAGCCAAGTTTGGGTTTAAGGACCCTGAAAATTTGGAGCAATAAATGATTCTGGATTCAGGAGAGCGTTTTTAGGGAAATGTACTTATTCCAACACAGTTTTTAATCAATTAAGACTCAATATAAATGTCAATGTCAGTCTGTCCCACAGCTCCAGTCTCTGGGTTCTGATGCTGAGCGACTGACCAGTGCCTTTAGGGCCTTTTATATGTACTATCAGGCACTAAGTTTGCCCAGGAGCAGTAACCCATAGCAACAAATAAGATGATTGCATTTTTTTAACAGATGACCAGTAAATGCATCCTGCTGATTGGTTGCTATGGGTTACTGCTCCTGGGCAAACGTATTGCCTTTTATAATATAAATCCATGCAATAGGACATATATTTTTCCAGAATTCCAGTATACGTATACTTCTAATAGTTGCCATTTTGCACGTACCACTAGGTACAAACTATACTGGAACTGCAAAACTGCCTACGTCAATGTGGGCAACAGGGCTGGACCTAGTGATAGGCAAAGGAGGCATGTGCCTAGGGTGCAATGGCGGGGGGCACTAGGCATGTACCACTTCTTTCTGCCTATCCCTAATCCAGCCCCCACCACTGTCCATTTACCTCCCTCCCTGCGTGCGTCCCCCATGCACACTCCTGCTCCCCACCACGGGCTTCCGTATGATTCAAGGCAAAGTGGCAATGCAGTTTACAGCAGCAAATTATTAAAATCTAAAAGAGCTCTAAAGCGTGAGGGTTTACTTGTCCTTTAATCCCTTAGAAAGAAGCTCCCTTGGCTGTTCTTGTTTTTGAAAATACATTCTGCATATTGTTTTGCCCTGATCTGGTGCAAAGGGTCATGAAAGCAACAGAGGGGGGGGGGGAACACTCAGAAACTGCTGAGTAGATTGCATAAGAAACGATGCATCATGTAACATTACGCTTCCCCCTGCAGCTCATGGCTAGGGAACGTTTGGCACTCCAACTGGCGCACAGCTAAAAACTCCCAGCAGCCTCGGCCAAGCTTCCTGCCCGATGTGACAGTTCTACAAATTCATGTCAGACGTTCGCCAAGGGTTTCCACCTTGGAAGCGTGATGTCAGAGTACTATTTTTCCCTACTGTACTCAGCCCTTGACGTACGGAAGCACATCAGACCCTGATCATGTGCAAAGAAAAGGATCCTGAAAGTACATGAGTCAGGGGGTATTTAAAAAGCAACTCAGGATCAGGAATATTTAGGTGAAGGAGTCGGCGTATTTATAGAACAGAAGCAAGATATATGCTGCTTTTGGGCAGGCTGGGCTAATACTCCTATATGTCTGCAACAAATCACTGCTTTGCTCCAAGGGAAATGATTACTAGAAGATTAACAGGTATCACATGTTTGCCCAGTGATTTTGATGATTTCATTGATAAAGTCATTAATAAAAGAGCCGCTAATGAGCAGAGCTTTAGGGTGATGGCACTTCCCACTGGCTAACATTGAAATTGCTGGCGGGGAAACCCATACGGCGTGACGTTGCCTGAAGTTTCCTCGCAGACGACTTCGGAAAACTGAAGCCAAGTGTTTGTTTCCCCACTGGCAATTGCAGTGTTGGCCAGTGGGAAAGCATTTTTCGTGAGATTAGTTGCCCGTAGTAGATGAGATTTATCGCAGACATCTAATCTCAAACTGCTTTTAAGCCAGGGTTGAACCTGGCCAGCAGGATTTTATAGGCCAACCTAGATGCTATGAGTGATCCCTCATCCATTCCCAGCCCCATGTTAAGGAGGAGGAAGGAGGTAAAGAGTATGCAGCAAAGTGCAGGCAGGGGAGGGGGGTGGATGCCAGGAGAGAGACCCTTGATGTTGCAGCCCCGGTGGGTCCCAGACACCCCAGTTGGACACTATTTTAATCAATAGTTTGCCTAAAGGGCATTGTTTGGCCCCCAGGACAATAGTCAGAAGATACAGTGGCCCTAAAGAGACCAGTCAGGAAACCACATCTACTGCTGATGTGGTCTTTGCCCAACAGGATTGGGTTACCTGCCCAATAGATATCTGGCTGATTTTATGCCACATACTGGTCATGTAGGCCATCAAGCGCCCCATACACAGGCCAACAAGCTGCTAACTCTGTCTGATGCTGCTGAGTTGGCAGTTTTATCAGTCACTTTAATCCAGTTGGAGGCCACCATGCACTCAAGGGCTCCTTAGACTTCTTTGTATAACATCACAGTCCAACCAGCAGACACATATAATCATTGTGTTTCAAGGAAAGATTTTGCCTTAACACAGGCATAGAAAACAATAGACAAAACCTGAGCTTGGTCTGTATAGCATGTAGCTTTGGTGAAGAGTGGCCCTTAGGCAGGCGGAGACAACTTGGTTTCCCATTGCCATGCTAGAAAAGCTGCCTAACGGTTGGTCATGACTTCGCTTATGCAACCATCTGGCCCCACATTCCACAAAGCAAATGTCAGTACCTACTACTTCTCCATTACAGATGACAGTCATGGGAATTTGCAGGAATCTGGGCTCAGCAGTCCCTATTGCAGCAGAAATTCAATCCCTTTGGCAAAGTAGCCAAAGTCTTTATTCTGATTGGGTAAAGAAAGGATTGAAAAAGATATATATCTCAGGTATGGGCTTTTGTATGCATATTTGGCCCTACAGAGGATTTTCAAGAAACTTGCTCCATAGACTTCTCTGTATGACATCACAGACCAAGCAGACATATGATGTCACATAATTATGGAAAAGCGCAACTTAAATTGGCAATGTACAAAAGACTGGGGAAAAAAATATTTTTCAATACATAGATCATAGATAGAAAACCTGTAGCCCCCCCACTTATGAAATTTAGAGATAATTTGTTTAAATGGAGGGGCCACAGCCTCCAGGGCCCCTGTCGTTATCGCTGCCCCCACAGGTGTTTTATGTAAAACACTCTTTTTTTTTCTCCGAGCAGCTACTTAAGTGCAGAATTTGGGTAACATTATATCTTCTCATGCTAAAATGTTTCATTACTGTCCTATCCCCCTGGAAGACCACCTACACACTATACAAAAACAGAAGATAATGGGGGTTGAATTATTCCCTGGTTTGAATTTTCAAACATTTCCCAGGCTGCGTTCAAAAATGATTTGAACTAACCAACCCCCCCCCCCACCACCACCACCCTACCCCACCCTTCTTCTTTCCCCTTTTAACCTTTTAGGTGCTATTGGGAGGGGTTGCACCCAACAGGTTGCATTGCTGCAAGACTAACTGGCAGCTAAGGGGGTTAAAAGCTTCCAGTGTGCAGGAATTAGCCCCCATGCACCACATATCTGTGCCATGTGTTTCTTCTCTGTGTGGGAAGAAGACTTTTCCCTACTCAGAATCTTGAGTCAGCAGTTAGTAGAAGCAGTGAGTGCACGCTTTATCGGTGACACTGAACTCGAACAAGCATTCTCTGTGAGCAACGTCACAAGGGCTTGAAACATTATACAAAGCCGCACTTCAAAGGACAGGGGAAAACAAGCATTTTCCTAGAAATGATTTAGCCGAGGGGCCCTGGATACACACACACACACACATACACAGGCTCCCAGATCAGCCACAGTTCAGGTTACACACAGCCTCAGGGGGCTCAGACTGAGCTAAAGCAGAGGTTCATTTGTAGGGGATAAGGTGGGGTGGCCATATCTATACGCATACCTGCCTATAGATATTACTGTTATTGGTAGGCTGGAAGCCCTAGCCTCCAAAGCCTACCAGTATAATAAGGGAGGAATGTATTAAATGCATCTAAATAACCTATATAATGGTTGTTGTGTGTCGGAATGGTTTGTGGTCTTGCTTCAGACATAAACACAAATCCAAGTGCTGTTTATTATTAAGTAGCTCCATTAGTCTTAAGTCTTTTAACTGTAGAGATCAAGAGATGTTGATTTATTAGTTTGGGGGGGGCGTGCCAACTTAACGCAGGGAATGTGGGTTCCTCTATGGACTTCTATAGAACTAGCTCCCTAACCACTGACAGGCTGAAAATGCCAAACCTTCAACGATCAATGCAATTACCTGCAACCACAAACAGGTTGCCATTCATTCTAAATGCCCAGACTCTTATATCCAAGCACAGAAAGTCAGATCAGCAATAACAACACTAGAAGCTTGCACGCTGCTTAATTATAGGCACTAACCCTGGTCACAAAATATATATATGTAACATCTATGTGTCGAAAACTATGAATCTAGTTATGGATTTTTATACAGCTTCCAAAAAAAATAGAAATTTAGGAAATGTTTGCCCCTTGAAAATATAAATGTGTTTTACTAAAGTAACCACAACAATATGATTTGTAAAATGCCTGTTACTCTGACGCCCTCTAGTGGCAAAATGAAAGAATTTCTATACAATCGCATTTTGGCAGCTTATTTCCCTTAATACTGTACCCCGCAGCGGCCGAGCAAGTTTTATCATCTACAAACATCTTTCTGCAACATGGGGATTGAGCAGCACCATGGCCAGGAGCAAACTAAGGCATTGTTACTTTAAACAAAGAGCTAGCCATTAATTACGCTGCTGACCAGCAAACATATCAGAAAGAGGTACAAACTTGCCCCACCAGATCCCAGTATATAAAGTCACCTTTTGGTAGCAGCTGTGTCTATGCATGGATTGAAAAAAACAATCACAAAGCGGCAAGTTTAACCCTTTCCTATGGCTATGATCTCTCTGTAATGGTTAACAGCAAGAACCAAGCCAGTGGTGGTACAAAGACACTCATAACAACATAAATTGCTTCCTTGGGGTACTTTTCTATTCAGCATCATAGGTCTGAACGCCTCATTATCAATGGCTGTCCTGCTATTGGCTGGCGCTGCCTTACTCTCTTTGAGGGTAGCTAGCTCCGCTATGTTTTGCACCAATCCCAACAGGCATATAAACAGCCATTAGCCATAGGCAACAAATCAACACGCAAAGTTGCTCTTCATTTCTGCCTCCCTGAGAGCATCAGCTGAGAGCAGGGATATCGGCATTTAAGGGATAAGACATGTAATCATTATCAATTATCTATTCCCTGTCACTTGGCATCTCCAACCTGACCCATTTCTGCCTTGTTCTGCCCTTGTTGTTTCCTAGAAACCCCATATAATAATTGTCACAGCCTGGCACAGAACAAGCACATTGTACATTTGCTTTAAACCTGTCCCATGCCAAGGTATTGGCAGAGACAACTGTAAGTCAAGTACAAGAGCGCCGTCTCTGCACGCCCAGAAGGTATGTTACAAGTAGCAGCTACCAAAACAATAGCAGCTAATGCATATCCATATTCCAGAGTGAACCCCCTATGCACAATCCTACTGGAGTTGGTTACCTGGGTACTCCTGCTCTCCGCTTGCCTGCAGAGCTGGCCTTCTGCATCCACGCTGCTACTTCTGTGTTTGCAACTAAGCTGTTCCATTTCTTTTATTTTCTGTAAATGTGTTGGCAGCTCCTCTGGGATTCAATGATTCAGCTTTCTCTCGCTAATGTGCTTTTTTTTTTTTTTTCCAATAAAACAAAAAAAAGAAGGTTTGGTAATTTTGTTTTTTTTTTTTCTCTTTTTTTTTTCACGTTGGCAGTTTTGGGCAGAGTGCACGTTACTAGGATTGATTTGTGAGAGAGTGAGAAGGAGGAGGGTGATAGGATGTCTGTAAGTCCGTCTCACCAAGCCAGGATAATGTTGTTAGCTGCTCCAGTCCTTGGGAGACAGGCTGAGGAGGGAGCCTGCCCTTTCTTTTATACACTCTCCCTCCTCCCCCCCACCACCCCTACTGATTTAGTAGGCATGTACGACTACCTCCACTCCCCTTTCCCCTCATCACCCACCCCCCCAAAAAAAACTTTTTAATAAAGCTCCTGAACAACACACTCTAAAAAAATGAGAAAGTGTTTATCTCTGCTCTCTTTGTTATGATTCAACAACTAAGAGTGATTGTTCTGCCCTGGCTCCCTGTAGCCATAAGTCAGTTGTGTATCAGGGGTCAGCAAGGTACCAGCAAAAGTGTCCCCGCTCTGCCATGTGTGTCTCCCAAATTCATTCCCAAGGGAAACCTGTTAGATTTCTAATAAAGCTGGAATATTAATGACTGCGCTTAAATCTGGGCAGGTAGATGTGAGCGGCTTCTGATACCAAGGAAAAAAGGTATAATATATAAATATATACTTTGTGATATGTACATGTCAAAGCATTTATATAACTATCATTATTAGCCATAAAAATAATACTGCTATAAATTATAAATTAATATGTGAATAATAATTGTATACAATGTATTATTATTATTATTATTATTATTATTATTATTATTATTATTATTATTATTATTATTATTATTATTATTATTATTATTATTATTATTATTATTATTATTATTATTATTATTCATAGAAATACTAATAAAATAATACATTAATATGTGAATAATAATTGGTATACAATTTATTATGTTTTTTTATAAAAAATTATACGAATAAAAATAATACATTAATAGGTGAATAATAATTGGCATACCAATTATTATTATTATTATTATTATTATTATTATTATTATTATTATTACAAATAATATATGAATTGAAATGTGTATGCAAATTATTATTATTATTATTATTATTATTATTATTATTATTGCTGTATTATTATTTATGATATACATGATTATTATTTACAATAATTATTATCTTTATTATTGCAAAAATAAATAAAGTAATAAATAAATTTGTAATATGTAAATATGTAGCTGTATGCATTTTTATTATAGTTAATTTTAAACGTACTAATGTATTATTATTATTATTATTGCGCATTCTACTACTAATATTATATTTAATACATTCATAATTTTTATTACATATAATTGTATTATTATATTTCATACATTATATTAAGCATGTAAAAAATAAGCATAAAATAAAATGGGATGTTTAATTTCCAGTTTATAGTTTTTTTTAAAACACTAAATATTTCTAGTGTATTTTTAAATACTAAATATTAAAAATAGAAATAACTGACACATTTGTTCTTGAATTATGGGGACAACAGAATGAAGACAATCAAGGTAGCAAATGTACAAATGGATATATTCAATGACCAAAGGGCTCGATTAAACTGCATGAAAAAAATTGTGTTTATATTATTTAGGAAATTCATTGGCGTATATGGATAATACGGGGATAAAACATGAGAAGGATGTTTCACATGCAATAAAACCTCATAAAAGCTGACAAATGTCAAATATACTCAGTTTAGGTATCCTAATGTTAGAATATAATGAGAGAATATACATGAATTTGTTTTAATTCACTTACTTTTTTGTTAATCTGTAAAAATGTCAATATATTGTAATGAGCGTATCATCCCTGGTCTGTTCTCCATAAAGAGCTGGATGATACAGAATGTACAATTTTTATATATAACAGAGAGAGATTAATAACTTTTTAGTCTTAAATTCTCCATTTCCATTTAGGTATATGGCTGGATAGATTAGATAGAGAGAGAGATAATAGATGATAGATAGATAGATAGATAGATAGATAGATAGATAGATAGATAGATAGATAGATAGATAGAGAGAGCGAGAGAGATGATAGATAGCTAGCTAGATATATAGATAGATAGATAGATAGATAGATAGATAGATAGATAGATAGATAGATAGATAGATAGATAGATAGATAGATAGATAGATAGATAGATAGATAGATAGATAGATAGATAGATAGATAGATAGATAGATAGATAGATAGATAGATAGATAGATAGATAGATAGATAGATAGATAGATAGATAGATAGATAGATAGATAGATAGATAGATAGATAGATAGATAGATAGATAGATAGATAGATAGATAGATAGATAGATAGATAGATAGATAGATAGATAGTAGTAGATAGATGATAGATAGATAGGATAGAATAGATAGATAGATAGATGATAGATAGATAGATAGATAGATAGATAGATAGATGATAGATAGATAGATAGATAGATAGATAGATGATAGATAGATAGATAGATAGATAGATAGATAGATGATAGAAACTTAGTTTGGGTTTTTTTAATACTAAACCCAGTCCCGGTCAGAGCACATAAATGTTCTGGCAGCAGGGGGGGATTGAACGTCTGAAGCGACTGACATGCAGAAGGACTCATTCCATGCTCTCTGTATTATTGATTTCAGCAGAATTTTAACAGGTATACGGACAAACCTGCCTGGGTGTTTCAATAATCTGTATATAGTAAATTCCTACTGCTCTCGGATAGGCATCTAGTTCTTGTTTGCACTTCACTCTAGATAATAGGGTCACACAAATATTAGCCCAGTATTACTGGACCCCCAGTGGCTCTTCAAGTCTTATACTTCTTTGACTGCACAGTCTTGAGAATTCATATGAAGAACCAAATCTCATTCAATAATTCTTTATAGCATGGAAAGCAGCAATCCTATAGATTCCCAATATGTATTTATATATATATATTTGTATCATCATAATTATTAGTATAAAAGCTCGGTATCTATTTAGCTATTTATCTCTCTACAATTTGCATCTATCTCTCTCTATCTATCTATCTATCTATCTATCTATCTATCTATCATTCTCTCTCTCTATCTACAAGTTGCATCTATCTATCTATCTATCTAACTATCTATCTATCTAACTATCTATCTATCTAACTATCTATCTAACTATCTATTTATCTATCTATCTATCTATCTAAGTTGCATCTATATCTATTTATCTATCTATCATTCTCTCTCTCTATCTACAAGTTGCATCTATCTATCTAACTATCTATTTATCTATCTATCTATCATCTATCTATCTATCTATCTATCTATCTATCTATCTATCTATCTATCGTCTATCTATCTCTCTCTCTCTCTCTCTCTCTGTCTTTCTACAAGTTGCATCTATCTATCTATCTATCTATCTATCTATCTATCTATCTATCTCTCTCTCTCTCTCTCTCTCTCTCTCTCTCTCTCTGTCTTTCTACAAGTTGCATCTATCTATCTATCTATCTATCATCTACAAGTTGCATCTATCTCTATCATATATCTATCTATCTCTCTCTCTCTATCTCTTTCTCTCTTTCTATCTACAAGTTGCATCTATCTCTATCATGTATCTATCTATCTATATCTGCCTGCCCATCTGTCAATCAGTCTATGCTAAAATGTTTATTCTACATGTATATTTTAAGTCACAAAGCATTACATAATATATAGTTATTGAATGTGATATAATACTAAATCATAAGTACAAGACATTTTTAAGTGTATAGCTGTATAAATTATTTTCTTAATGTCTTTGAATAAGGCATAGTTTTATTACCAGGGCAAAGCAAGGCAGTACAGGTATGGGATCCGTTATCTGGAAAGCCATTATCCATAAAGCTCTGAATAATGGAAAGGCCATCACCAACAGAATCCATTTCAATCAAATAATTCCATTTTTTACAAATGAATTCCTTTGTCTCTGTAATAATAAAACAGTACCTGTACTTGATCCCAACTAAGATATAATTACCCCTTATTGGGGCAGAACAGCCCTATTGGGTTTATTTAATGGTTAAATGATTCCCTTTTCTCTGTAATAATAAAACAGTATCTGTACTTGATCCCAACTAAGATATAATTACCCCTTATTGGGGCAGAACAGTCCTATTGGGTTTATTTAATGGTTAAATGATTCCCTTTTCTCTGTAATAATAAAACAGTATCTGTACTTGATCCCAACTAAGATATAATTACCCCTTATTGGGGGCAGAACAGCCCTATTGGGTTTATTTAATGGTTAAATGATTCCCTTTTCTCTGTAATAATAAAACAGTATCTGTACTTGATCCCAACTAAGATATAATTACCCCTTATTGGGGCAGAACAGTCCTATTGGGTTTATTTAATGGTTAAATGATTCCCTTTTCTCTGTAATAATAAAACAGTATCTGTACTTGATCCCAACTAAGATATAATTACCCCTTATTGGGGGCAGAACAGCCCTATTGGGTTTATTTAATGGTTAAATGATTCCCTTTTCTCTGTAATAATAAAACAGTACCTGTACTTGATCCCAACTAAGATATAATTACCCCTTATTGGGGGCAGAACAGCCCTATTGGGTTTATTTAATGGTTAAATGATTCCCTTTTCTCTGTAATAATAAAACAGTACCTGTACTTGATCCCAACTAAGATATAATTACCCCTTATTGGGGGCAGAACAGCCCTATTGGGTTTATTTAATGGTTAAATGATTCCCTTTTCTCTGTAATAATAAAACAGTACCTGTACTTGATCCCAACTAAGATATAATTACCCCTTATTGGGGGCAGAACAGTCCTATTGGGTTTATTTAATGGTTAAATGATTCCCTTTTCTCTGTAATAATAAAACAGTACCTGTACTTAATCCCGGCTATGATATAATTACCCCTTATTGGGGGCAGAACAGCCCTATTGGGTTTATTTAATGGTTAAATGATTCCCTTTTCTCTGTAATAATAAAACAGTACCTGTACTTAATCCCGGCTATGATATAATTACCCCTTATTGGGGGCAGAACCAGGAGAAGCCTAGGGTCCCAGTTTAGTCATTTAGTGTCCCTCCCGGCCATGATTTGAGCTTGCATTGTCCTTTAATCAGCATCTAACAATGGTACTGACTCTTGTTGGTTCTGTGGTGCTTCCCAGAAGCTCTGATGACTTATCTGTAAGACAATTGCTGCTGAGCTAATAAAAGTGAGTGACCTACACAGAATTTGTAATCCAATTTTGCTGCTATTCATTTAACTTTTTAGGGTAATGGAACATGGGGAGATTTATCATCTCAGCAGTTTAGAGCTCCAAGAGTTCGGCATAAAATGATAGATAATAAAAAATCCCCCCCATTTAAACAGAATGGTGCTACAATGGAGTTCCTGTCTAGTGACAGAAGTGAAACACTGATAAATGAAAAGAAGCATAGAAAGTATTCTGGAAGTATAGTGAGTATTCACAATGGAAGGGAATACTAGGTGATACAGGGGACCCATTGCAATGTACATATAGGTAGAAAACCTTAAGGATTTATTACAAAACATTTGGATGGCGTCACAATGAAAAAAATAGGACACTTAGTTCTGCGTGACCGGGCTCGGCAGTGTTTAAAATAAGACGAAGCAATTTTAAGTCCAGAGTTCAACGTTAGAAACCGCTGAGTATTCATTGGAATTTAAACTCCACAGCGAAGAGAATATGGGCCGGTGCTATAGTTTAAGCAATGATGTGCTCAATACAATCTGCAATATGCTGGGAATTTACCCTAAATCCCTACTGTATTACACAACTTTCTGATAATTTATTTCTGTCATGGACAAACCGTAGCCACTCCCAAATTCTATAGGAAGAGACTGGGATCCTAGTGACACTTGTTGTGTTGCCTCCAAGTAGTGGGATTCAAGCAAGAGGTGGTCCTTGTTGGGCCGCACTCTTATCTGATTGCTCCACAACCAGTGTCGGTCTGGGACCCTAGAGCCAACCAGAAACCCTTAGACCCTAGGCCCACTCTCCAAACTATTTTTTCTCCTTTCCTCTTTTTTCCTCTTTATTCTCCTAGTCTCTTTTATTTACATGCTAGTATCTATCCTTCCATCTAATTCTCCTCTTCATTCCCATTCACAAATAGGGAATGACCATGAAGCAGGCCAAATGGTCAGGAGCAGGAGGGCCCACTGACACCTGGGCCCACCGGGAGTTTTCCTGGTATCCTGGTGGGCCAGTCCGACACCATCCACAGCCTGTTTGGCACTGCTCCCTATCCTCATTTAGCCTATGGCTACAACAGGAGGGCACTATGGGGCTACCATGAAAGGAGTGCTTCACAGGGAGAAGGTTGGGTGTAGGGGCAAAGTCCCTATGTATTGTAAAGGCAAGCTCTACTGAATTGTGCTTAGTACGGGGGAAAGTTGGGACTGGTGTAGCTTTATGGTATCTCTTCATAAACTTTATGCTCAAACTTTATGCTCAAAGGTTGGCCTTGCAATGCAGTATTCCATTTACTCTCCAGCCAACAAGGACATCACCAAAGCCACTAGGTCACACACTCCAATTAGTTATTATAGTATGCTAAATTATTGATGCTCCAGTTCCTGTTCAAGAAGGCCAGTTTCAACCACCACAGAAGAGTTGTCCCACAAAAAGTTTAGGGAAGAGTTTGGCTGATCAGTGTAGGCAAGGAATTTATCTGAGCCTTGAGGAACATTTTTGGGATTAAAATAAATCGTTTGAACCATCTGGATAAGGGTAAAGGCACAAGGAACGTTTTGTTGCCGGAGCTTAATCTCCTCCAGTGCAGGTGACAAATGTCGGTAGTTCCCTTCCCACCTGCACTAATGTAAATTGCCGGTGGGAAAACATACATTATGCATGTAGTAGCCCAAAGTACCCCATAGAAGAGGCAATGCATTTGTTTTCCCATCAGTGATTTACATTGGTGCCTGCGGGAAGGGAACTTAAGGGAAATTAAGCACGGGCAATAAAATGTTCCTTGTGCCATTATCCTTATCCAGATGGTTTAAGGTATTTATTTTAATCCGAGAAATGGTCCCCAAGGGTCAGATAAATGCTCATTAATGCCAGGGAGAAGGGATCTATGGATGTGGTGGTGATCTCTGGCAGACTGGGCATGTGTGGGTGTGGTAAGGGCAGTTTGGAGCATGTTTTTCTGCTATAGTTGTTATCTCCCATTCACCCCATTTATAAATGGTGCTGCTATATACAAATGTTACTCTGAATGGTCACACTATGTCCATGACAGTCAGCCAAGTTTGCACCTCCCTCTGTCTAGGACAGTGCTGTCCAACTGGTGGCCCAAGGGCTGCATCCGGCCCGTGGCTGCCCCCTTGTGGGCCCCCCCACCTGTCTGTTTGCTGTGAGTGGCATTGTATCACTGTATGTACTGCCTTATTGTGCCTACATGTACCATACTTTGCCTGCCCTATGCTGCCTGTGTGTACCATACTCTGCCTGCCCTATGCTGCCTGTGTGTGCCATACTATGCCTGCCCTATGCTGCCTGTGTGTGCCATACTCTGCATCCCTAAGGTGTGTAATTATGTGATGGGGTTGCTGTGCTACCCACAGGGGAAGAGGAGCCATATGGATTTAAGGGTATGTCTTAATATGACCTAATATAATTCTTTCACATATGAATGAAGGGGGATATCCCTACAGTGAGCACCAACCATTTGGGTTTTTGCTGCGCTACCACCATTAAAGGAACAGTAACACCAAAAAATGAAAGTGTATAAAAGTAACTAAAATATAATGTGCTGCTGCCCTGCACTGGTAAAAGTTGTGTGTTTACTTCAGAAAGTCTACTATAATTTATATAAATAAGCTGCTATGTAGCCATGGGGGCAGCCATTCAAAGGAGAAAAGGCACAGGCACATAGCAGATAACAGATAAAACACTATTGTATTCTACAGGACTTATCTGTTATCTGCTATGTAACCTGCGCCTTTTCTCCTTTTTTCCAGCTTGAATGGCTGCCCCCATGGCTACACAGCAGCTTATTATATAAATTATAGTAGTGTTACTGTAGCAAACACACCAGTTTTACCAGTGCAGGGCAACAGTGCATTATATTTGTATTACTTTAAAGCTCTTTCATTTTTTTGTGTTACTGTTCCTTTAATGTGGGTATGCTCTTAAAAGCTCTTGCGATAACATGGGTGTGGTCTGAAGTGGGTGCAATTTAAAAAAGGGGAGTGGTCAAAACTGGCTTCCATTATCGTCCCTCCACCATGTAGGCCAGAAAAATTCCGTCCCTCGGTAGCACAGAAGTTGGACAGCACTAGTCTAGGCAAATCTCATATGAAATTTAAATTTTTAGAGTCAATGATCGCCGCTGCTAGAGACATAGAGTTTTTATATTCTAATAATTATGTTTAGTTAATGACTGATGACTAATTATTATAGACGCTGTATAGTCCATTGAGTGTAATCAGATTATTCAATAGAATAAGTTTAATAGATACATAGAGACGCAGTATGAGGGAGATATAACAGATAAAGGAGTCTCCCCTTCAGCACATTACGCACACACATTATTTACACACTCCTCCAGACAGACCCCTACATCTCTTCCCATCCCTCCTATACACATACGGTATACTCCAACACTAAGTGCATGCTGTTAGCCCAGTATATAATAAATCTCATAACCCTCGCACTGTTGTATATTTTGAAGTGCATCAGGAGTATGCATCTGGGTGTCTGTGTTTTGCATGTGTCTTAGCCCATCTATAAACCATATCCTATTCAGCAAATCTGCTACTATTGCTTGTAATCATTTAAGCTATGCAACATGCATTCATATACAGGTATGGGTCCTGATATGCAGAATGCTTGGGACCTGGGGCTCTTTAAGTAGACATTGAGTCTACTAAAAAAGAATTTAAACTTTAAATAAACCCAATAGGATGGTTTTGCCTTCATTATATCTTAGTTAGGATCAAGTACTAAAGATAGGTTCTCTTTTATTATTACAGAGAAAAAGGATCTATAAATGCTGGAGTGAGCCAGAACACTACTTTACGCTTTCAGCTCCCTAACCTCTAAGTTAGTCAGTGACTTTAGGGGGGCCACGTGGGACATAACTGTTCAGTTAGTTTGTGAGCCCTGATTCAAATGCAAAATAACTGCAGTTATGGCTCATATGGCCCTCCCTCGAGCCACTGATTGGTTACTGACTGCTAACAGCTTAGAGAGCTGTAACGGAGGAAGTAGTGTTCTGGCTATTATGTTAGACATCTGCCCACTCCAGCCTTTATAGATTACATTTTTGCCTGACTAACTATATTGAAAACATTCTTTATTTAGTGCAGTCTGTCTATTTTGCTGGCCCCTTGGCTAGTGGCTATTACCTAGGTGTCAAATAAACTTTTTGTTGCTTACTAAATAAGCCTAACTACCTTGTACTCTAAGTGAGTGTGATTGGCAATCTGTGGATTCAGGCAAATGCCAGAGGGGCTGCTGTAAGGAGTCATAGTCAGTCACTATGGGGCTGGTGCAGGGCTATTTGGCCCTCTGTGTATTTGAAATGCCAGGGACCATTTTGAATCCCAGTCCAAACCTGGTCTCCCATAACATTGGCTTTACCATATTCACATAGGTTTTAGGAGCACATTGTCTCATCTTCCTTGGGGAGTGGGGAAATCTCCAAGCAAATGAGTCGGCCTCATCCTTCAGTGCTCCAGATGGTTACCTGTCACACAGCGTTGCTCACCTCTAATTATATTACATTACAGCAAGAAATTACATTGCTTCAGACAAAGTCATTTTCCCATGCTGGTTATAATGGTTGGTTGAGGATGGGCATCACTAAGAACATGAAGCAGCTACTTATTCATTATACATGTAACTGTTTAGCCATTATGGATAGCATGTACACTTATAGAGAATTCTCTTGAATATTCCCCCTGTGTAGATTGTTATTTATTGACAGCATTGCATATTCAATTAATGGCTTCCTACTTACTCATTGCTACGGGCGTCTTCTGTTTATGTTCTCATGCAAAGTGGATATCATTTATGGAGCTATATTGTGGACTCTGTAGCAGGTATACATAAGCTTAATGGCCGTTTCCCTCAAAAATGCCTTTGCTGACAGTTGTAAAGGTATCTGTCTAATGTTCATGTGGTCTGGACTACTGTTGAAAAGGTATGCTTAATATGTGAGGTGTAGGGGGTCTGTCATCTGTATATACAAATAATGGATAATAATAATAATATACTTGAGATAAAGTATGATGTATTTACTTTTACAGAAATGATGTTTGTACTAGGCGATATAGCCCCCTATCTTCTCACTATTTGTAATTGTTGTTTTTGAAAACCTGTGAGAAAGTTAGTTCCACATAAGTGAAGTGCCTAGGTTTCTTGAAAGTGGAACAGTGTTTTAAAGATAAATTACACATAACATAGATCTTGCACAATTAGCAGTTATAGCACTTCCCACACAGAAAAAGACATTAAGCAGAGGAACAGGCAAAGTACTTCATTTTGAGTTTAGTTACCCTTTAGGCTGATGCTTGTAATCAGGTGGAACGCAACAGTGGTCTAATGTCCATATCTGTCTCTCACCATTACCATTTCCCATAGTGATAGATCGGAAATGCTCTAGTGGTGGTTCCGTGGACCCCCTATGAGGAATCACTGTTTTGGCATTTGTGAGCACAGGACAATGGTAAAAATAAGGAAATATAAAGTCAAACCTCTGAGTGCACCATTGCCCTAACAAATCCATTTATGTAATAAATTGGAATACTGCTTATTGGACACCACTTAACCCACTTTCTGCTGTACAACATGGTCCATCAAGTTCCCAAACATCCTAGTTGTGATCCAAAGCAGTAATCCTCAACCAGTCACTCGTAAGTAACATGTTGCTCACCACTCCCTCACTCCCAGTGGCCTCAAAGTAGGTGCCATTTTTAAATATCTGGCTTGGAGACAAGTTTTGGAAGCACAGAGACACAGTTTTACTCCAAGCAGAGCCTCCTCAGATCAGCAGTCCACATGTGGCTACTAAATTGCCAATCGCAGTGCTTATTTGGCCTCCCCAAAGAACATTTTTCATGCTAGTGTGGCTCACCAATACTTTTTACATCTGCGTATGACTCACAAGTAAAAAAAGGTTGGGGATCCCTTATCCAGAGAAATACCAACAAGACTGTGTCACCTCGTTCAATAGCATATCATTATTTTATGCACATATGTACCTGGGGCCAAGTAGGTTGGCATTGCATTAACATAAGTCAATACACTCCTGTAGCTTCTCTGGTATTGCATTATCATTAAGGTTTATCATTAGTTATGTATCTATATTTTTATTTGTATAGCGCTACTTGCATACATAGCTATGTGCAGGTCAAACAATACAGAATAGACAGGAATAACAATACAATAAATAGTGCAGCCATTGATACTACATTGTATTCAGTATATTTGATAAGAATGACCAGCATTTCCCCTGCCCTTACTGCAAATCGTGCTGCCCCTGTGCATATTGGCTGGGGGTCTGTGCTTGTTTTGGGCAATACGTATTGTATACAGTTTATCCTATCCACACACTGCCCTAAGCCCAACATACATTGAGAATTCATTGGCCAAACAGTCAGGGACCTTTGGGCTCATGATATACAGCCATGCCACATGTTATTATGGAAATAAGCCAGAAATGACTGGATAAAGCAGGTTGCAACCTAAAAATGTTCAAACTTGTATTTGAGGGACATCGGTGTAGCCTTAGCTCACTCAGCAGTCATGTGACTAGGAGAGACGTGTTCTATCCAAGAATGCCCCAATATAAAGCAACAGCACAGATCTGCAATGGCCCAGCCATTAATGATCACCAGAGATGTCAGTTAATGACAGTTTATGGTTAAAAGAATAGAAATAGTTGGAAATACATGAATGCAAGGCTGGACAAGCGGCTGCCCTTCCTATGTTGTTCTTGAACTACTGCGAACACCCCCTAAGGCCTCTGGTTTTTAGAAGTTTAGTCACCTTAATAGCCCTGCTTCTTACCTACCTTCTGTTCCCACAGTCCAGGCTAACGGCCAATCATATTCCCATCTGATCACCTCCCTGCTAATTGGTTGGAAGCAGTAGAGTTCAACCAATGAGCACAGAGAGTCCCAAAACACTAAAAGAGAGTGTATATCATGTTTATGTATGGTACTGTATTCATACTGAACTGAACCTCCACATTCAAATATGCAATATGGGAAGGAGACTCTGCAACTAACTGGTAAGGGGCCCTAATGTTTAGCAGTTCAATATAAGTTGTGAAATAGATAGTCTTTCCAGTGTTTTATGGCCATAAAATGGCACTATACCCTCAAAGCTCCTGACAATTTGTTCAGGTGAACAACTATGCTGGACCTTGTGTAGGAGATAACTATACTGGCACAGAACTGTCCCTATGTATATATTATAGATAGATAGATAGATAGATGATAGATAGATAGATAGATAGATAGATAGATAGATAGATAGAAAGATAGATAGATAGATAGATAGATGATAGATAGATAGATAGATAGATAGATGATAGATAGATAGATAGATAGATAGATAGATAGATAGATAGATAGATAGAGGTATAGGACCCATTATCCAGAATGCTCGGGACCAAGGGTATTCCAAATACGGGGTCTTTCCATAATTTGGATCTTCATACCTTAAGTCTACTAAAAAATCAATAAAACATTAATTAAACCCAATAGGATTTTTTTGCATCCAGTAAGGATTATTTATATCTTATTTGGGATCAAATACAAAGCACTGTTTTATTTTTATAGAGAAAAAGGAAGTCAATTTTAAAAATCTGAATTATTTGATTAAAATGGAGTCTATGGAAGACAGGTTTTCCGTAATTCGGAGCTTTCTGGATATTGGGTTTCCGGATAACGGATCCTATACCTGTATATATATATATATATATATAGCTGCATACTCAGCACTTAGGTTGTGCAAAACAGCCACTCTGTGGCCTTGTTGTTTTTCTCCTTTCAGCTTCACTTGTGCCTCAGACTGAATTGTGTGCTAATCTCCCTGTGCGTTTGAAATGCAAATTCATCCGTACAATGCCTGGAATGTCATTGGGAAAAAAGGTTTATTCCTGATATGTATTTTCCAAAAAGTCTACATTCTGTAGGTTGCACGGGCCAGTTATTTCTCAATTCTATGCTCTATTTCAGACGTGGAAGGAAAAATGTAAAGGGAAATGACCCAATAATTAAATAAAATATCCTCAGACTGTTGCATAGAAGATTCCAGATCCCACAGCAAAGGCAATGCATCCCCCCCTCAAAAAACTTTATGAAACTGCTTATCATTAGTAGTGATGAGCGAATCTGTCCCATTCCGCTTCGCCAAAATATTTGCGAATCTTTCAAAAGATTCACCAAACAGCGAAAATGCTGCGCGTCAAAAAAAAATTGTTACCCGCGGCTATTCTTTTGTCACCCGTAGCTATTCTTTTGTCGCGTGGCTGTTCTTTTGTCGGCCGCCGTTATTCTTTTGTCGCCCGCGGCTATTCTTTTGTCGCGCGGCTATTCTTTTGTCGCCCGTGGCTATTCTTTTGTCACCCGCGACTATTCTTTTTTTGACACGCGACTATTCTTTTGATGGGGGCGAGAATTTTTGGACACGCAGCAAATTTTTCCGCGGCCATTTCTTTCATCCATTTCGCGAAACAATCCGCCAATGGCGAAACGTGGAGATTCGCCGCAAATCCATGCCTGGCGAAACGCCCATGGCTAATCATTAGTGCTGCACTGGACCCCATATACCACCAGGCCCCCCAGCAGTCACAGTTATGCCCTCTATAGTTACACCCCAGTCACCAGAAGTTCAGCGGGAAAACTTCAAAAAATTCCACTGCATATAAATGAGTTCATAACCTAAAATAACTGCAGACGGTCATAGTCTGTTGCTTTTCTGAGGGCAACAACAAGACACCGCTAACTTTCGAGTGAATTGTTAACTGTCTTACATGTACATAGGAATGCGTACGTGTGTGTAGCCCTTACTTTCAAGTGAACAAGTTCAAATAATGGATGTTTGTTCCTCGATGATATATGCCATTCCGCCGAGTCTTGGGAAACCATAGTGATATTGACTGTATTTATCAAAGGTCATTATAGGGTTCTACCTATGCTCCATGGGTATTGACTGGTTCATGGATTGGGCAGGTTAGAAAACTACTGCACTGTCAGTTGAGGAAGCGAAGAGGATTTTCAGTTCCTCCTCACTTGACCTGAACCCACAGAACAATACACAGTATGTGACCA
This sequence comes from Xenopus tropicalis, assembly GCF_000004195.4. Classification (NCBI taxonomy): domain Eukaryota; kingdom Metazoa; phylum Chordata; class Amphibia; order Anura; family Pipidae; genus Xenopus; species Xenopus tropicalis. The sequence continues at coordinate 21,967,426 of NC_030680.2, read as the reverse complement.
TTTGGTTGATAGGTTCTATACTATACAGCAGTAGTGATGAGCGAATCTTTCAAAAGATCCACGAAACAGCGAAAAATTAGCGAAATGGCGAAGATGACGTGCGGCAAAAAAAATTGTCGCTCCACGACTATTCTTTTGTTGCCTGCGGCTATTCTTTTGTCACCCGCGGCTTATATTTTGTCACCTGCGGCTATTATTTTGTTGCACGGCTATTCTTTTGTCATCGCGGCTATTATTTTGTCGCGCGGCTATTCTTTTGACGCCCGCAACTATTCTTTTTTGACGCCGGTGACAATTTTTGGACATGCTGCGAATTTTTCTGCGCCAAATTTTTTCATCTGTTTCGCGAAACAATCCGCCAATGGAGAAATGTGGAAATTCGCCACAAATCCATGCCTGGCGAAACATTTCGTCCATCACATCAGGGATCCCCAACCTTTTATACCCATGAGCCACATTGAAAAAAGCTCCTTGAGGTGCCTATAAGAGCATAATTGCCTATTTGACAGTCCCTATGTTGCCTGGAAGCCCATAGAAGGCTCTGTTTGGCAATTATACCTGGTTTTATGCAATCAAAACTTGCCCCCTAACCAGAAATTAGAAAATAAGCACCTGTTTTGAGCAACATCCAAAGGGTTAGAGAGCAGCATGTTGCCCCCGAGCCACTGGTTGGGGATCACTTCTACACAGGATCAGTCAGAGTATGGCCACTTGTAGTGATAGTGAACTGAAAAATATTTTGATATATATTAAGCTTAAAAACCCCATTATTTAGTGAATTTCATAACATTTATTCCTGCTTCCTTCACCAAAGAGCAGAAATGTAGCCTTGAACTATGGAAGAAGCAGACTCTGGGGGCATAGTAAGGCCCTAATTATAGAGCAATTATTAATATATATTGGTCAACCTTATTGGCCCCAAACTGAATTTGCTCTGGGACCCATTAGCATCCAGTTACACCACTGGTTTTGAATATTTTTTTTATATAAAGGCTGATATTTATAAAATCTAATAATTGGTGGTTTATCTGCGTCCATCTCTGTTGGCCTAGGGTAGAACACCTGAAGCTCATATCTACCTTAGTAACAGACTATTTCTATTTTTTCTTTCTTGCCTTATAATAATCAAGTTCTCCCACTTGTGGGCAGTCCTATTACACATTTCTTAAGTTTCCACGTGTTTTTGATGTTCCGGTTCTGTTAATCATGTTAATCATGGGTATGTTCTAGTGTTCTGACTCAGTTCTGATCATATGATTAGCAGCTGCGTCCACTCATACCAAATGCAGGGTCCAAATTACCTACCAAAAATAGAAGAAAAATCACATACTATGCAATACCCTTTGGTAGGTTTAAAACCATTTTAATCACAGCTCAAAGGTAAAAGATCACTGAGACATTTCACAAACTCAGTATCACTCTGGCGTAGAGCATATAACACAGAATACTTGATCACATAGACTTTTTTATTAATTGCCCATTGGGACAAGTGCTTAAATCCTGCCGTCCCCACAACTGTGTGGCATACAAGCGTGTGGTCCTGCACTTTGACCTCCGCTGCTGTAGGGGTCCTTCCCTGCTTTGTGTTAACCCGCTCAGAGCTGACAGGATAAGCTGCTTTCTGAATGGCCCATAATAAAGAGCACATAATGGAATCTATTACTGAGAAAATACCTGATATCCTAAAAACTTCAGCCGAGATGCTCTTGTTCTTCTGGTGGGGGGCAGGGGTGGCCATTTTGACCCCCTGAGAACACAGGCACTGCACTAGGACTTAACATAGAGCAGCAATTCCCAAACTGAAGGCCAGGCCCCCTGGGTAGGGCTGGGGCAGGGGAGGCTCAGCCTAAAGGCCAGTTGGGGTAAGATTAGAGCAAAATGCCTATTTGTTCTCCTGAAACCTGTTAAAAGGTCAGTTAGGGTGAGGTTTGGGGTAAATGTTGATTTTCTACCCTAGATATTCTTGTAACTATGGCTCAATGGCTAATGTCCCATTACCTTCTATATCTGTAGCCTTGTTATGAGCCCTAAACTAAAGGTTGGGCCAACAAAAGGGGCTTTGACCAAGAAAGTCAACCATTGACATAGAAAAACATATTCCCTCTCTCATGTAAGTGATTTGGGTCCCTTGCAGCCCACAAAGGCTTTATCGTCTGAAGGTTGTTTGGGGACGATGGGAGTTGTAGTTCAACCACTGACTAGTTTGAAAAGAATTTAGTTCCCTGTAGTTACAAGGCTTTTGCTCTGGTCTATGAGTTGTTCAAGTTATACCTGAAAAAAAAAAAGAAAATGTTGAATACATTTATTTACATTATAAATATGGAACCGTTTTGATTGCTTAATTTTTCGTGCTTATACATATGGAAACGTTTTTAGACTTGTTGCGTAACAATGTTAAATAAAGGCCTCAAAAACAACTCGAAAAATGAAATTTTGCAAGATATCTTTTGGGGTGAGCAATACAGCAGCAACCATTAATTGGCACTCTTAAAGGGGCAGTATACCACATAAATGCAAAATCTGAAATTGAAATTAAGTCATATTCTCCTTTCTGATGTCCTCTTTATAAACAACCCCCCCCCCCTTCCCCCAACTGCTGCATTTACTAGAATTTGAGATAGGAAGCAGCTCAATATACAGAACACTTCTCAGAGGTGATTTTTTTATTGTGCTCGTAGGGACAGGAAGTAGAATGTCAAACAGAGAGATACAGTTGCACCAGTCATTCTTAATGGTTGGAATCCCCATAACCCCCGTTAATAAAAGAAAATGAGGTGTATCACTGATATTGGCCCTATAGATTTGCAGAAATGTAAAAATATTGTTACAAAATAATATAATACACACAGCCATAACTTCTCATCAATGACCATGCGAGGTAAAGGGCAAAGCCAGAAATGACACCATAAGGATTGTGGGAAAAGACAATAATCTCTCCTTATATGTCCCTTCTGATAACTGTGCAACCAGAGACACTGTATAGCCCTGTACCCTAATGTGTATACAAAGTTCATGTGATAACAAGTGGAACGTTTGCTGTAGAAACCAACGGGGGTCAGTGACCTCCCTGTGTAGCATAGCAACTGGAAGGCTCATGTAGAATTTTCTTGCATCTGTAGTAGAAGTGGACATCCCATCTTTATCAGAACTTACTTATACTTTGTGCAGTTGAACATAGACATTAACTGATGCTTTTGCTTGAAAAGACCTCTTCTCCGAGCTTGAGATCCCTTGAAGCCATAGGGGCTGCTCCTCGCTGCCAGACATTGGCTGCAAGTTCCAGTCCTTCTACACTACATCAGGCCCGGATTTGTGGAGAGGCCACAAAGGCCCGGGCCTAGGGCGGCACAAATTTGGGGATGGCATGCCGCCCCGCCGCACCAAAATCTTAAAATTTTGCTCCCAAACGGAGCAATGGGGACTTCTCCCCACTGCTCCGTATGCAAGTGTGGCCTTCCGCGCATGCCTGCGCGCACCCATTGTTCAAGCATGCACACTCGCGGGGCCCGGGGGGGGTGGGGTGCAACTCGCGAGGGCGGCCTCAGGGCAACCAGACTGGATATCCGGCACTGCCAAGCCAATACTGAACTACAACTTCCATCATCCCGTGTCACTTTGATTTTACTGATGTTTCCCATCATTCTCCTTTGTTTCATCTAGATGAGTTCTTTTGCATGCTACTTTCCACTTTTATACACCTCACATTTCAACCTAGGTCATGGATCTGCATAATGTTCCTTATTAGAAACTGTTGAACTACAATTCCCAGTATCCTTTGTTATGTCACAACAGATGTGGATGCATTGGGTATCCCAAGATGGATGGAGAAGGACTCTTGCGAGCAGGGCCCTCCCCTTAGTGTCTCCAGTCCTCATCCAAATGTAACTGTAACCCATTTATGTGAATTGTTTATTTGTACACGTTAACTGTTCTGTCTTTTGTACCCCTTTATTGTGTAAAGCACTGCGTAAACTGATGGTGCTATATAAATAATAATAATAATAAAAAAATAAGGTCAACCCTGGATTAAGCAGAATGGGCTGTTGCTATAGAAGAGGTCAGGACCCTTTAGAGAGTAAATAAGTGATTATTTTGTAGAACTTCCAAGTTCAAGACATAGTTTTATGTCAGTTTTCAGCCCCCTTTAATATAAAGTAAGTTACTAGGGTTTCCACATTGCTGGGGCCAAAATATGGTCATGGGTGGTGAGACAATGACTTTGGGGGGCAGCAGGGTGACATTAGGAAATGGGTCTATGGCATCAGGGTAGGGTCAGTACAGTTTGGGGAAAGGCCCTGGACTATTGGGGCAGGGCTATGATGTTAGTTCCTATTGGGTGGAATTTTATCCAGTTTCTCACTGATAAAACATGGACAGAATGGTTTGAAACCAACAACCCTTTGAAAATATGGACTGTCTGGTTCAAAACCAGGTGGCAACACTATAAGGTACAAGGCTATTTTGTGGGTTGGAGGAAGAAGGTGCAACTGATTGGTACCTGCATGTCACCGTTGGGCACAGTTGTGTCAGTAATATTGTAAAGTAGAATTTCTTCCATTGAAGTTACTGTGTCCCAGAATAGTGCTTGAATACATATATTAATGATTGGACCCCACACATTATGGCTTCTCCCAGGACCCACCAGTCTGCCAACACTGCTCAAAATGGTGTGCCTTGGGCCTTCTTTGCCTGCCATCACGTAAGATTTCCCTTGCAATTTATATTGCAGCTAGAATTTCATTTTAATCATCTCAGGCAGAAACAGAATGTCTTGTTATAATACACAGTAGTCCTCCTCTGGCACCGGGCCATTATGTGTCATACTGACGAGAGACTATAGGAAACAACATATTTTACTTAATGCTCAGAAAAATACTTTTCCCAGAAATAAGAACACATAATAGCCCTGTTTTTGTCCCAGCTTCGTTTGCACAAGGAGCACGATGCCGAGAAAATGATTATTCATGCAGATCTTTTCATGTAGAACCTTGATCCTCCAGCGTATTGTGTAAATATACATTCAGCTTTCTGGCTGTAGGAAACGCACTTTCATGGGATGCAGGTCTGGACTGGCATTCAAAATAGGCCCTGGCATTTCACTTACACAGAGGCCCAAACAGCCCCCCACAGGTCTGCTAAATAGTGACTGTCTATGGCATCTTACAGCAGCCCCTCTGGCATTTGCCAGAACCCACAGATTGCCAGTCCAGGCCTGATGGGATTTGAGCCTTTCCTAAAACCCCTGAGATCTACACATAGGCACCACAAATCTAATTACTGATGCTAGAAGATGCTACAGGGCACCTGGATGTGAACTAGAGATTCACCATTCTGCCATGTTAATCTCCATAGTTTTACTGGTGTGGTGGAAAATTCAATAGCAAGTTCTGGCCACAATATTCCCTGAATGTTTGAGTTAAGCTCTACATATGTCTACATTCATAAACCTATTCAGGGCAAAGTCATACACTGTGTGTAGGGCCACAGACATCCTAGAACCATGATCCCCAACCAGTGACTCGGGGGCAATGTGGCAGTCGGTTCGGGGGCCGCATCAACGAGCCGATGCGGTCTCCGATCCGACTGAATCTTTTAACCTGGCCGATCAATATCTGGCCAATTTCAGGCCAGATATCGGTCTGGCAGGCGCCTCGTTTCTGCCCCTACACAGGCCGATTAGCTGCCGAATCGGTCCAAGGGACCCATATTGGCAGCTACAATCAGCCCATGTATGGGGACCTTAAGGCAAGCAAGGTTGCTGCAGAGAGGGTGATATATCCCCTCCCCAGCAACAGTTGCTCAAATAATGATGGCTCTCTAGGAAGGTGCAAACCCACTGGTTCAACTTTTTACAACTATTTAGAGAAAGGGCCCATTATAATTTGCAGCTCCAGCCTCATTAGGTCCTTAATCCTGCTATGTTAAAAGGCCAATGTTCAAAAAGAATATAGCACAGCATGTAGCCAGATTACCCTTAGACCACTGAGTGGATGGGATATAAGATAAAGCGGGCTGTCAACAATTAAAAGAGCCATAATGAAGTGAATGTGACTAATAAGACGACTGAGGAAGAGGAGGGTCAAGAAAGCCTCTATTTTGAATCTGATTCGTTACCCAAAATGATAATACCTTTGGCCACCTAGTATTTCCATTGCTTAGATTGTGCCACCCTTTACCCGTATGGATTCTTGAGGCAGCAGAGGAGGCTATACCCTAGAGAGGCCAAGGAAAAAGCTAAGATAATGGACTGCTAGAGCTGAGTCAAGGTTGGAGGAAACCAGCAAAATTCATGGTTGGAATACCAGAAGCACTAGAAAGTTAATACTTCTGTCCACACAGTAGACAGGCAAAGGTCCTGGTAGACAACTGGGAATCAGTACAGTGAACCATAGAGCTCAGGGAAGGTTGCCTGGCATCAACATACTCAGTAAACAGTCATTTTCCCAAATCCACTAGACTTTAAATAGGGATTCTGTCATGATTTTTATGGTGTACTTTCTTGAACCAACAAATGTGTTTTTTTAATCTGTAATATTGGTGTGTAGGCGCCATCTCAGTGCATTGTGCCTGAGTCTGAGCTTTCAGAAGGAGCCAGCGCTACACATTAGAACTGCTTTCAGCTAACCTATTGTTTCTCCTACTCCCATGTAACTGGAGGAGTCCCAAGCCGGACTTGGATTTCTTACTATTGAGTGCTATTCTGAGACCTACTGGGAGCTGCAATCTTGCAGTAGGTAGTTGGGGGTCTATTGTGAGCCTATATAGCCTTACTTCACGAGCCTAGGTCTCATGTAGCTTGTTAATGACTACATTTATTCAGGCCAGATAAATATGGCTTCTTCTGCTAAATGTTTAATAAGAAATAAAATGAATTATAAGTTAACACAAACAGGGTGGAGAGATCCAGTAGAGTTGATGCAAAAACATTAAACACCCCATTGGCCAGGAACTGAATGAGTCATGAAATAGGCATTACCTCTACCCATAAATATGAAACTGTTGTTATAGATAAAAATTCAGAACTGGAAAAACCTTATTTGTCAGATGTGCTCACAATGGTGGAAGCTGCCACACTGTTCTCATCAAAGAAACCAGTTGAATCATATCTACAGGTTTCAAAGAAAAAGATCCATGCAGGTAGAATTCTGGGAGCATTCCCACTGTGACATGATAGTTGCTGGGGATACAGAAGTCCTGGTGCCAAATGCTGGGCAACAGTCAGACATGGGCAACAAACTCAATGCCCCTTGACTAAACCAGGATACATAATGGTGTAGCCAATCAATGTGAGCCTTCACATATCACTAATTGAGGTCTAAGGGCCATGGCAGACGGGGAGATAAGTCGCCCGCGACAAATCTCCCTTGTCGCGGGTGACTAATCTTCCCAAAATGCCATCCCACCAGCGAGAATGTAAATCGCCGGTGTGATGGCATACGTGGCGCCGCGATTTCCACGAAATTGCAGAAGTTGCCTTGAGAGGAAACGTATACACCACGTATATACCATCCCACCAGCGATTTGCATTCCCGCCGGTGGGATGGCATTTCGGAGAGGTTAGTTGCCCGTGACAAGGGAGATTTGTCACGGGCGACTAATCTCCCCGTCTGCCCCGGCCCTAATACTCTTGCAGACATCCAGTAATTAACCAAAAAAAGCAATACCCTATTTAGTACTGTTACTACCAGATAGGTTCAATTGGCATGCATGGTTGCCAAGATATCCTACACTAGTTTTTTCAGATGATTTATTTGTGATCCAAAAATTAGTCAGGAGCTTCATCCAGTGTCGGACTGGGGCCAAGGGCCTACCAGAAAACTCTTTGGCCACTCTCCATTTCTCTGTTCACTCCCTTTCTTTAGTCTCTTAATTACTTCTTTTTACATACTTTTTTAAATACTATTATCTATCCTTTTCATCCTCCGTTTCTTCTCATATAGAATTGAGTAATGGCCATGCTATAGGCATACAAGGCAAATGGTTGGGTGAGCAGGAGGGCCCACTGACACCTGGGCCCACCGGGAGTTTTACTGGGCCAGTCAAACACTGGCTTCATCTGGAAATTTGGAACATTGGAACTTTACTAAGTAAACCATGTACATTCAAGCCATAGCACAACATGTCAAACACCATAAAACACCCCCAAAACTTGTTGAACTCTATAGAATTTTAGAACTGCAGTTCCCAGTATCCCAGTCATAGGTCGCCAGTGGGAACAACATCAGGGGCCACAGTTTAGCATAGCAGTAACTATAGTGATGAAGGGAGCTAAGTCCCCAAACCTAGGCTTGTTTTTGTAGAGGACTTCATCTCTTTCATCTTTTAATTGGGTAGTGGAGATGGTTCAATGCAAACAGCCATCCCATTGTCTGTGAGGTGAGGGAGGGGAAGTTCAGTAAATGGGAAAGTGGAATTGAGATAAAACACATTCCAAACCTCCCGAAATCCCCCATGGTAAGGCAGGCCAACAGAATAGGACCAAAGGATGGTATTGAGACATTTAAGTCAGGCCCCTCATTTTGTTTTTCTTGAACTGGGAAGCTGACCAGACAAAAGCAGGAATATGTAATTAGATTTCCTAATGAAGATAGCTTTAAAGGTCGCTCAATTGTTAATAGATTAATTTGTTAACCTACACAATGAGGAGAGTGCAGATATCTCTTATTGGTTTCTCCGCCCATAGTTGGGTTATGGCTTCAGACAGAGAGGGCGAATGTTCATTACACAATGACAAATAACATAGGGAGGTAAAAATAAACTTCTGTGAATATAAAGATGAAAATGAAAACAAAAATGGTTTCCCATCACAGTTGCCCTGGGCAAGTGGCAAAGCAAATGTCGCTGCTACAGGCGCAATAAGTCTAAACCAAAAAAAATCACAGCTAAATTGCAGCAAGGGGAATTGTCAGGGGCAATTTGTAGGGACTGCTGTTAATTGGAATTCCCATCCTTTCTTATAGTCACAAGTCCACCTTTCTGCCCTCAGCACCAAGGCCTCCAGTGACCCATAGGATATATAGGGCTTTGGGCCTAGTAGGCTGCATCCTGGAAGGTCACAGAGCAGCCAAACTGGAGTATGAAGACTAACAGCTTGACCTATACTCGTCTGGCAAGACAATTCATTTGGTGGAGTGTGGAGCTGCAGTTACAGCCCTGGGTACTGTGAATTAAATAGTGAAGCTCAGGCTTAAGTGATTATTAACATTTAAGTGACCAGTGCACAAGCATAATGATTACCCTTAAGACAATGGAGTGGCAAATGCCACCCACCTGTCAGCGCTCCAGTGGTAATTGCCATACATGCTGTAAAGGTACCCATACACGTTGAGATTCGCTCGCTTGGCAAAAACGCCTAGCAAGCGGATCTTCACCTGATATCCCCACCTACGGGTGGGCTATATCAGGGAGCGTGTAGGAAAAAAAAAATTATAATTCGATCGTTTGGCCCTGGGGCCAAAGATCGAATTATATTGGCGGCAATGGGGCAGTCGGTTCGGGGACCGCATCAACAAGCCGATGCGGTCCCTGTTCCAACTGAATTTTCTAACCTGACCGATCGATATCTGGCCAATTTTAGGCCAGATATCGGTCGGGCAGCCCCCTCGTTTCTGCCCGTACACGGGCTGATAAGCTGCCGAATCGGTCCAGGAGACCGATATCAGCAGCTACTATCGGTCCGTGTATGGGACAGTTTCAGATTTACCCCCATATGTAATAAAGTGCACTAAGTTTGCCCAATATTGACAATATTGACGAGTGTATATATAAACCAGTAACAGATAACTATTACATGGCTGTCTCTATGCAGCAGCCTACTCTTCTTGCCCCCCAGCCCTGTACTTGCCTCCGAAGATGATAATCTCCCTGCTAGCGGCTCACAAACCAGATGAGTGAAGCAATCATGGACGTGTTAGTGTCTTGCTCTGCAAAATGAAAACTGGACAATTCCAATGGCAAAAGCAGTATTTTTGCTGGTTAAATATATACTCACTTTCCTAATCTTGGGGGTACAAATATATATGAAGAAACTCAAGCTCTCCTATCTATCTCTCCCATCTTCATTGTGGTTCAGTTGTCTTTGTTCACGCCTTCTAGAATTCTCTGTTCCATATGGGATAACTTCCTAACAGCCTGGCAAGAATGAAACCTTCCATGTTGGCCATACTTCTGTCTCCTTATCCTTCTTCATTGTCCATAAAGGCTAATGACCCTCACTTGAGAATCACACAAGGCCTTTATCTTAACTTCTGGTTATCAAAGTTCCCATTCTAGTGCTAATTTTTCCCATCAGGCGCTTTATATATTTCTTTTTGCTTTCTGGATTTAAGCTTGCTTTCTCAATTGTGAGACTGATTTTGTTTGCAGTCCATTGTTCCAGTCCCAACTTAATTCCATAAAGACAATTCAGCCCTATGAAGGGCTCGGCTGTACCTTGAGTGACACCTGCCTGCCTTTTGCTTGCTTTCCCTGGGGGTTGTTTGATCCAAGGTGATAATTCTCTAGATGCCCCCAATGAATTTGAAGCATGCAGGTTTCAAGCAAAGCTGATCTACGGGGGTCATCTGTGTACTCAGCTTCCATTGCTGATTAGCATTGGAGAAAGGAAGTGTCAACTGAGAGGTGATAAAAAAATCCCAAGACAAAGGGAAACAGGTGAGAAATAAACACATATGGTTAGACTTTAACTGTCCACCATATGGACAAGCAGTGGATATTCAAACATTTACAATGAACTTCTTTTTGTGCAACTGTTTCTATACATTATCTTGATAGTGTGACCTCATACAGTTTCTGGGTCCCTGCTTTACACCTGGTAAACCTTCTCCAATGAAAGGGCCAGTAATCACTTTCCCACACTAAGCCATAGTAGAGGAGTGTGTACAGCTGGGAACACTTTTTTTAGGTATAGGTTCTAACACATGGGCGCTTTCAGTAGTGTTTGTATGCGTTCCACCACAACAGAACACATGACTTAATGAACCCTTTTAAATATCTCTGCACCCATGGCACCCTTCTGATGGCACACATGGAAAAAGACACCGCAAAGGGACACATTTGAAAACGCCCATGTGTGAGAGCCCTAATACAGCGTCTTCTAGAGACTGGAATACTGCAGGACACTATTCGGCCAAAGTTTTTAAAGGCTTACCTACCACATTTTTGAGTGTTGAAGCCAATAATAGGCTACTGGTGCATAAGTCTGATGGTACATGGGCATTTCAGACCACTATAATTCTCTTATGGAGAACCGCACCAATTAAATTGCCCATAATCAGTGCCAGGCCAGCCATGGACAAATGTTTGTATGCAAGATGACAGCGAGAAGCGTAGGGAGGGACATGGTGCACACCTCTTCTGGCGCTGGTAAGTTTCCCCTCACCAAGGGCCACAACTAGGGGTAGGTGCACAGAAATGGTACGTGCTGGCTGCACTTCCATCACTGTGCCCTAGGTACATGCCTCTTCTGCCTACCCCTTCTTCCAGCGCTGCCATAATCCTTGACAGAGGTTTCTTATTAATCCAAATAGAAGCACCCTTTCTATGGTAGGTGCCTCTGCCAGTTGCCAGGGATCACGTGGGAACATATAAAGATTATGGGAGGTTACAATTTTATTGTTATTGTTACCTAGTCCTGCACTTAAGGGCAAATGCCCATACCTGGTGCGCTCTTACCTTCCCACTTGTGCCTGTATGTTACCCAACCACTTAGATTGTAAGCTCTATGGGGTAGGGACCTCCTTCCTACTGTGTCTCATACCACATGGCACTTACTCCCTGTGCATTTATATATATTTATTGTATTTATTATAACACTTGTCCTCCCTGTGTGTAATTTTGTATATTGTAAGATTGTACAGCGCTGCGTACCCTTGTGGTGCTTTATAAATAAAGTTATACATACTGTACATACTTTTTATTACTTATCTTTCTATCCAGTCCTTCGCCTATTCATATTCCCATCTCTTACTGCCTAGTTCCTAGTATAAATAAGACCCTAGCAACCAGATAGCTTCTTAAAAACCAAACCAGAGAGCTGCGAACAATAAGCTAAATAAATAAAAAAACACAAAAAACTTATAAATTAAGAATAATTGCAAATTGTCTCAGAATATCACTGTCTAAATCATTCTTGAACTACACCTTTAAAAGCTTAAGCCACACAGATTAGTAGCTGATACTTGTGGCTGGTTATTTATAGGTTTTCTAAGGGAAATAACAGGCTACTAAGAGTATCTCTCCATGCAAACAGGAAAATGTAGCCATTTAAAGTATGGTTCTCATTTCCAGACTCCAATGAAACAGTAAAACACTTCCTTTCCTTGCTGGGCAATGACTTTTGCATATGGGCGACCCCTTGTATTAATTAGCAAAAATACTTATAAAGACTGTTATCTGGTTTTCAAATGTAACATTGGACTTTTGGCACTTGGAACCTTATGGCACTTGGTCCCTTATGGCACTTGGTCCCTTATGGCAAAGACACACTGAGCTACTTAGTAGCAGCTACTTGTCACAGCTACTAAATGCCAGAAAATCCCCTGCCATAGATAATACTGAGAATTGCCTCTGCTAAGACACACGTAGAGACAATTATCAGTAAATGATCATCATCTATTTTTGTAGCAATGACGAGTAGCTGCTACTAGAAGCTCCGTGTGTCTTCACCCTAAGAGATTCTGTACCTTAGCTTCAGGGCCGCCGCTCCCTATAAGCAGAGTACTCAGTCTGCATAGGGCACCAACTCCCTGGGGGGCACCATCCCAGCTGCTCCAAAAAAAAAACATTTTTATATATTATAACATACCCCCCAACACTGTCCCGCTGGTTTTTATAGTGCATCCCGCTGTCCCAGATAGTTCAATCAATCTATGGGGGCTATTGGGGGCACTTACTATGGGGGCATTGTCTATGGGGGCAATTGGGGGCACTGTGTGTGGGGCCCCTATAGTAGGTGTTTTTTTTTTACTTCCGTAATATTTGGGGGAGGGGGCACAAAAGTAAATTTCTGCTTAGGGCACCGATTTGGCCAGCAGCGGCCCTGCTTGGCTTGGAGACCCCACTTCAGTTCCTAAGCCGTACCCCTTCTGTCATGGTATCCTGCAATTTCCCAGCATATCTACCTTGACTGCTGCAAAGTTCATTGAAACCTTTGAGAAGATTATTATTGTTCTTATTGGGTGAGTGTCTAAATGCTGAATTGTTTTCATTGCAATACAGATCTTTCCGTGACACGACATACAAATGGATCTCAATGATTTGCAAAGAAATAATTCCCCATAATAAATGGAAACTCCATACAGAATAGAATGGCAGTGACACAGGTGTTTTGTATTGTGTTGCTGTTTTTGTTTATTTGTTGTTTTTCTTTCTGTTTGTTTTTGAGGGAAGGAAAAGGCTGACATTCCTACGGATCCCATCTCGCCCGTCAGGCACTTCCGCTTTGTGCGTCTCTCCCATCTTGTCTTTGTCTCATCTGCTGAATTATTTAGAGGAGTAAAGCAGAGTGCTGCTAAATATTTATGAAGTGACAAGGCCCGGGAATAATAAGCCTGAACAGAAAGGGTGCCGGACGAAGTAAGATGGTTTCACTTAACTCGTCATTTGCAGAAGCTGAATGGTGTAAACTGGAGTTATTTCAGCCCCACCGTGTACTCACTGCGCTCATAACATAACCCCATTCCCAAACTCACAGTCGTGTAGGATTTTTTCAAATACAAATCAAAGGCAATTTCATAATATGTAAAGCAGTACAATGAATGACCCCATATGCACACCTTATATCTGCTATATCTGATCTATATCTATCTATCTATCTATTATCTATTATTTATCATCTCTCTCTCTTTATTTATATATATATATATATATATATATATATACATACATACTTTTAATCTATCTATCTATCTATCTATCTATCTATCTATCTATCATCTATCTATCTATCTATCTATCTATCTATCTACATCTCATCTATTACTAATCTATCTATTTATCTATCATCTATCTATCTATCTATCTATCTATCTATCCATCTATTAATCATCTTTATTATATATATATCATACTTCTATCTATCTATCTATCTATCTATCTATATATCTATCTATCTATCTATCATCTATCTATCTATCTATCTATTCATCTATTATTTATCATCTCTCTCTCTCTTTATATATATATATATATATATATATACATACTTTTAATCTATCTATTTATCTATCATCTATCTATCTATCTATCATCTATCTATCTATCTATCTATCTATCTATCATCTATCTACCTACCTAGCAATTTATTATCTGTCTATCATTTCTCGCTCTCTCTCTATGTCTATTTATCTAGCTATCTATCTTTCATCTATCTAATCTACCTTATCTATCTACTACAAACAGTCAGTGTATAGAAGAAGGAAATTGTGTGTTCCTCAGGTCGGGCATTAAGGGTTCTGGGACACGGGGAGATTAGTCGCCCGCGACAAATCTCCCTGCATTAATACAAACAGGGGGTTAATAAGATAATAATAGATAAATACAAAGTATGACAATAAATACAAATAAATACAAGATACAGCTGCAATAAGTTAAGAGTCAAAGACACAGGAGGATGGAGGTCCCTGCCCGTAGAGCTTACAATCTATATGGGAGGGGAACTTACAGATAGGCAAATAGTGCTGTAGGTCGCAGTGGGTGACACTACAATATAAGTGCTATATGATTATGTCCTCTCTACTGGGAAGAAAGAAATTGTGTATTCCTCAGGATGGCCATTAAGAGGTAAATTTATCTCTAGCAATGACCCCGCAAGCAAAGGACAGCTTTATTATCTGAATGTTTCCCATCTGGCTGAAGTCCTGCAGTCCTGCACTTGTGAAATAATAGTGAGAGAGTCTCCCATCTGCTCCCCAACCTCAGCACCAGGAATAGACCCCCTTTGTTGCACATGATATTCCTTCTAGTGCAGCCACTAAACATAATTATAAATAGGGATAAATTAACATTTTTCACTAATCCGTGCTAAAATTTCTTCATGTGCTCTATTTCCCAGACCAAAAAAAACAAGTTCAATGAGATATTGGCCAGATTTAAAAACCAGGGTCATGCCATAAGCCAAAAAAATCACCAGAATAAGAAAAAGTGAAAACCAGCATTCTCCAGCATGGCTGCACCTATACATTGTGCCTTTATTCATTTGTTTGTTTAAACCTTGGAACAAGATGCTTCAGAAAGGGCCATTCTGGGCGCCTCCTGTGGAGTTGGCCTCAAGTGTCACCCTGACACAGCATATAGACTGCTGTGCTGACATTTAATAACCGACAGCCAGTTAATGGCTAGAAGATGCCAAGCTCTGCTACAAATACCTTAACAGCTTCTAAACTTGCCCTTGTGTTTTTCCCTTTAGAAAAAGCCGTATGCATGGGAAAACTCTCCATAGCGCACATCAATGGCATTTGAAGAGGAAGGTCGGTGTCACTTCACAACTTGAGTAGCTTTCCGTATAGCTTTCTATAAATAAATATCCATACAGATTAGCAAATAAATAATAGAGAAGTATACATGAAAACAAACTACTAAATAAAAACATGAAATAAGTACAGGTACAGGATCTGTTATCCGGAAACTCATTATCCAGAAAGTTCCAAATGGAAGACCATTTCCTATCGACTCTATTCTAGATTCAAAATTATAAAACAGATTTCCCTTTTCTCTGTAATAATAAAACAGTACCTGTACTTGATCCCAACTAAGATATAATTACCCCTTATTGGGGGCAGAACAGCCCTATTGGGTTTATTTAATGGTTAAATGATTCCCTTTTCTCTGTAATAATAAAACAGTACCTGTACTTGATCCCAACTAGGATATAATTACCCCTTATTGGGGCAGAACAGCCCTATTGGGTTTATTTCATGGTTAAATGATTCCCTTTTCTCTGTAATAATAAAACAGTACCTGTACTTGATCCCAACTAAAATATAATTACCCCTTATTGGGGGCAGAACAGCCCTATTGGGTTTATTTCATGGTTAAATGATTCCCTTTTCTCTGTAATAATAAAACAGTACCTGTACTTGATCCCAACTAAGATATAATTACCCCTTATTGGGGGCAGAACAGCCCTATTGGGTTTATTTCATGGTTAAATGATTCCCTTTTCTCTGTAATAATAAAACAGTACCTGTACTTGATCCCAACTAAGATATAATTACCCCTTATTGGGGGCAGAACAGCCCTATTGGGTTTATTTCATGGTTAAATGATTCCCTTTTCTCTGTAATAATAAAACAGTACCTGTATTTGATCCCAACTAAGATATAATTAATCCTTATTGGGGGCAAACCAAGCCTATTGGGTTAATTTCATGTTTAAATGATTTTTAGCAGCCTTAAGTTATGGAGAGCCAGATTACAGAAAGATCCCTTATCCAAAAAACCCTAGGTCCCGAGCATTCTCGATAACAGGTCACATACTTGTAATAAATACAGGGCCACAGTCTCCTCAGTCATTCTGTAGGAGAGGTAAACCCCATAGTATATGCAGTGCATGCCCCAATGGATATTATAGATATTTCTAGACATTTCTACCCCCCACCCCCACCTTAATACTTTGAACACACTGGACACAGAATGTTCCTTAAACAGTGGGAAAGACAATGAGATTAGGATGGAAGCTGGCACCCGTTATCACCGAAAATGTGTTCTCTGTGGTCAGTCAAGCAGCAAATCAAACTTTAACCCCTTCACAAGGGCAAATTCTTCGAATTGGATGTGGCAATCGCTGCTATGTAAGGTAAATTACACAACCGGGCAATCACTGCTGATCAATTTAACCCCTTCTGCCACATGGTGCGGCCGGGGTTTGGAAGCTGTACTTATATATTTATTCAATTGTGTCCTTGGAACTTCGGATTAGGAGCAGAGAATTCTGTTATTATTTATTGTATAATAGCATTACTTCTTAATTACATTCATTGTTGTTATTATTATTATTAGTGAATACTAACTACAGAAATATTAATACTCATTTCTTCCCAGTGCCAGGCTGTGTATATGGCAGATATAATTATAGTTTTGGAAACGTAAAGAAGTTTCTGTACCTTCCATGTTAGTGTCTCTCCCATGAACAGTTCCTTCTGTTCTGGACACCAATGACATCAGACCATGCTCCCATTTGTTAGGCAACAACGGAGGGTTTAAAGGGATTGTTTACCATTAAAGGCAGCCATAGGCAGCTTTAATTTTCCCTTCGGACAAGGAATGCCTCAGCATGTTAATGTGGTCTCTCCTAGAATGCCTGCATTGGCTGGGAGAGGACCTCATTGGTTGAGATCCCTTCATATTGGCCCAATATTACCAACCTCAAGGGTCTTTATTTTTTGTTTTTTTAATAGTTTTTGTATTATTTTCTTCTGATGCTTTCAAGCTGTCAGATGGGGGTCCCTGACCCCAGCAACCAAAAGAACTATTCTGTATGGTGACAATTTTATTTTTATTGGTTCTTTTCTTATCTTTTTTTTTACTCCCTTTCCTATTCATGTTCCAGTCTCTCTAGGTAGCTAGGGTAAACTGGACCGTTATAAATCTTCATGAGATATATAGAACTAAGCAGATATGGTAGAAAAGGAGCTTACCTGTGGTACATGGTGCTCCAGGTGCTCATGCCCAGACCCTCAGCATAGGGGGGCCAATTAGGAATCAAGTTAGCGAGATAGGCAGGCACGCTTTATAGCAGTTATATGTATTATTCAATAAATTACTTTGATTTTACTTCATACCTGAGCCTTATTCAACCTCTATGGAATTCCGGAGTGCCTGCCTATCTCGCTAACTTGATTCCTAAACTGTATAAGAAATAAAAAGAAAAGAAATGAAAACCAGTTGGAAATTGTCTTAAAATATGAATGTCTATGTCATACTTCAGGACATAAGTTGACATTTTTTTTTTTTTTGCTCAATGTATTATTTTTATTAAACATTTTGCAAGATATTCAAATAAAACAAGAATTGTACATTGGAAGTATATTGGCACACTGAGCTATGAGGTTTGCATACATACATTTTCCCATAGGGAGGACTCTTGCCCCTTAAGTGTTGCTTATCATTTCTGTATTGTTATTGGATTATTTTGGCTTAGATAGTCATATTGGGCAGTGTAGGGGACTCGTGTTGTTTGTTATAGGATGTCCGTCCAGTGACGCCAGATTTGTAGAAATTTGAGCATCTGTCCCTTTTTGTCCAGAATAGTCCTTCCAGTGATGCAAGGTCGTCCATCGCTTTTTTCCATTCATGCATGGTTGGGGGCTCTATGTCCTTCCAATGGAGAGTCAAAATTCTTTTAGCTTGGAACAGAGCCTTGGTGATAAACATTTTAGTGTGCACATCCAGAGAAGTGTTGAGGTCCAACGTCAATAGACATTTCCATTCCATTCAGGAATCTTATTTCCTAGCCATCCACTTACCCCTTCCCAGTAAGCTTTCAATTGTGGGCAGCCCCATAGTGTGTGTAGTAGCGTGGCAATTTCTGTTTTGCACCTGGGGCAGTGGGGGGAGTTTAACACCTTCATTACGTGGAGTCTCTGTGCGGTGTAGTATGCTCTGTGGAGCATATATAACTGTAGTAGTTTGTGTTTTTGGGAGAATGAGACCATCATTGGGGTGTTTAGTACCCATTCTCATTGGTCATCTGTGATTGTCCCTAAAGGCCCCCATACACGGGCCGATAGAAGCTGCCGATATTGGTCCCTTGGACCGACTCGGCAGCTTATCTGCCCGTTTAGGGGCAGAAACGAGCGGGCTGGCCGACCGATATCTGGCCTGAAATTGGCCAGATGTCGATCGGCCAGGTTAGAAAATCCAGTCGGATCGGGGACCGCATCGGCTCATTGATGCGGTCCCCGAACCGACTGCCCCACGACTGCCCCAGGGCCAAACGATCGGATTATTTTTTTTTTAAGGCACTTGCTACCCGATATCGCCCACCCGTAGGTGGGGATATCGGGTGAAGATTCGCTCGCTTGGCGACATCGCCAAGCGAGCGGATCTGCCTGTGTATGGCCAGCTTAAGTCCTCCTTCCATCTGGCCCTTGAGCGTATCTCCATGTCCCTATAGGTTGGTTTAATCAGAATTTTATATAGCACAAGTTGACATTTTAACCAAAGAGGACCAACTGAAATCCTATGGATCCCTGAGCTAACGTGGAAACACATGCAGCAAGGTTAAAATGGGGTAATTGTTTAACTTATCATAGCTACTACTGTAGTAGGGCATTTAGTAGAGAAAGTCTTGGAGACCCACAACATCAGTGGCATCTAATATCTACTCCTGACCAATAGCTTAAAAATGACTGCCTTCAGGGCACTGATACACAAAGTCTGCTTCGTTGCAGGCAATGAAACACCTGACTGCCGCTTCACATTTGTTGGAATTGTTACATGTAAAACACATTACATGCAGCTTAAAAATGTAAAGCAATGGGGCATGTATTGTTGGGTGCTTCATCGACTCCGAGACAGAAGATTTCTTAGAGAAAGTGCCCCGTATGACAGCGCCCTACGATGTTTGGCATTGTATTTAACCTTACAGGCTATTTTAATGTAATCTGCAAAAAAAGAAGCTGATATTGGGTCAACAAAAACTCATGAAAGCAAAATTTAGCACCCTCCAAAAGGTTGATTGAGGCAGGAGGTTTTTAGATAAAAACACAACAGAAATGGTTGTCATTCACAATTATGTTAAACCATTCCTGTTCTAAATGTACTGCCTTTAGGGAAGAAATCTCAAACCATTAATGACCACCCTATATGACTTAAATTAGATGTAAAGAAGATTAATAACAAATAACAAAAAGTCAGAGAAAGCAATTGCAATCAAACAAGTAAAAATAGAAAATGAAGAACTGATTGCTTTACAAGCAAAGACTAGTGCCAAAAAAATGTTTTAATGGTAAAAATATTAAGGTTGTCTGGCTTGGGATGGAGATATTTTGGTCGCAGGGGTCTCTAAAAAGGCAAATGTGCTTAATCAGTTATTTCCCTCAATGTTTAGAATAGATTCAGAGTCAGAGCTACAGAAAAACAAGTTTTCAATGGCTCACATGGAATATGGTAATTACATGTTGCTTTAGAATGTACATGAACAAGGCTTAGGGTCCTTATGAAATACAACCTTAAGTACTTTCAGAGTAACTGGCAATCAGAGCGGCTAAGTGGCAGATTGCGTGTATGGTTATGCATTTGTGATTTAAATATAATCCAGCCAGTTATACTTTTAAATGGAATGGAAAAATAAATTGATGTAAACTTAGTGGTTCTCTGAACCCTTTGCAATTTATAATAATGTTCTATGTGTTCTAGTTTCTGAGCTATTAGCAGTTTTGGACTGCTAATACCAGGCTTTCAGCTCAGCAGCCCTGTCTATGTACTTTTATTGCACTTTCTGTATCCTGTATCAGCAGACATGGATTTAAACTGAAATTAGAAATAAATATGTCCAGAAGTCATCACAGATGGGATGAAGTCCAGGTGATCAGCCCTGAGCCTGTAGCTAGGGAAGCAAATACAATCATAGATTGAAGAGCAGGCACTCAATGAAGTACCATAAGCAGGGGCTGCCTGAGGAATGCTCATTGAGTGGATGCTCTTCATTATTTAGATGGAATTAATCTGAGGAAGATTCAAGTGTTGGATTCAAAGATGGAAAAGGCTAAGGGACTTGGTGGCAGGGCCCTCATCAGTAATCATGTGGCCCCATAATACTAGGATAGCAGGGTCCTTCTGCTACTAGCCCATTGGTCACCTGGGCCCCTTGGTTGTGAGAGCTGCCATGAAGTAGTATGGGGCCCTAATATCCTGCATGCATGGTTATGCCTCTGATCCACCCAGGCCACTCCTCATTATGCCAAAAACCAACCCATGCCCACTCCCCTGCAGGCCCTGCCCCTTCATAATACTCAAACTGCTCTTCTGCACCTCTTGGGGCCCCCTCTGCCATGGGGCCCCTGCCTAGTGTAATTCCTATAATTTACTGATTGTGCCTGCATGATGGGTTATATTCCAACAGCTTTGGGCTAAACCAGGGGCGGGCCGAGCCATCCGGGCGCCCTAGGCAACCCAGTTGGCCACCTCGCCCCTGCATTGCGCCCTCCCCCCACCTCTGGTTTTGGCGCGCATGCGCGTTGCGCGTTGCGCGTTGCGACGTGCAATGTGACGTGAAACTGACTAGGGGTAGGCAGGAGAGGTTCCTGCCTGGCGCCCCCCAATCGTTGCGCCCTAGGCAGCTGCCTCTTCTGCCTACCCCTAGATCCGGCCCTGGGTTAACTAGGGCCTTTTCTTGCCCACCCTTGGTCCAGCTGCTCTGTGGCCCCCACCAAAGCTCCCCAATGCATGGTCTCTCACCTTAACCGCTCATATTTGCTTCAAGCAGTGCCCCCTCCACAGCCAACCAATGGGGAGTGGGCAGAATAAGTCAAGATGAGCCAAAGGCCAGAGAACAGGGCTTGGGCCTTGGTTCAGGGGGAGATTTTGGGATGCTGATCAGCACTACAACATTTAAGCTAAAAAAATAAAAATTAGATTAGAATAATTGACTGACTGACTCATGCTTGCACCCACCATATGCAATCTGCTCACTTTACAATTAAATGTATTGATTTTATCCTAATTTACATTAGTTGACTAAAACAGAAAGGTGTCAGGGCCTTATTATTCATCTCCGTTTGTGACATCATTGCTTGCAAATACCGGTGACACGGGGGGTTAATGTACACATCCCTAATGGGTTCCCATCCTAGTAATAAATATTAATTAATGTAATTCTCTTTAGATGAGATGGAAACACATTCATAGGGAATCTGGAATTCTATCTGACTTAAAGCAGTGACCCCCTAGGGGCTCCTAAAGCAGCGACAGGGTGGGCTGAAATTCAAGTGTAAATGATCAGTTACCGTTTTGGTGACACCTGTAACTATAGAGTAGTGTCTTGAACAATCAGAATATCCAAGGCTATTGTGATACTAATATCTACAGTTAGTACTAGTGGTTGTATTATAGTTTATGTATGTGAGTGTATAGATTGGTAGGTGTGGGTTAAGTGTGCTGGGTTTACTTGGAAGGGTTGAACTTAATGGACTCTGGTCTTTTTTCAACCCTATGTAACTATGTAACTAAATGTCTGTAATTTTAAGGGTGTGATCGTATTATGAGCTAAGAGGGGGCCCGACCAAATGTTTGCCTAAAACAAGACGCTCCCTTAAAGGAACCAGTGATCCCCAACCAGTGGCTCAGGGGTAACATGTCACTCCCCAACCCCTTGGATGTTGCTCCCAGGGGCCTCAAAGCAGGAGCTTAGTTTTGAATTCCTGGCTTGGGGGCAAGTTTTGGTTGTATAAAAACCAGATGTACTGCCAAACAGAGCCTCCTGTAGGCTGCCAGTCCCCATAGGGGCCACCAAATAGCCAATCACAGCCCTTATTTGACACCCCAAGAACCTTTTTATGATTGTGTTGCTCTTTTTACGCTTAGATTGTAAGCTCTATGGGGCAGGGACCTCCTTCCTACTGTGCCTCATACCACATGGCACTTACTCCCTGTGCATTTATATATATTTATTGCATTTATTTATTATATCACTTGTCCTCCCTGTGTGTAATTTTGTATATTGTAAGATTGTACAGCGCTGCGTATCCTTGTGGCGCTTTATAAATAAAGTTATACATACATACATTTAAATGTGGCTCATGGGTAAAAAAAAGTTGGGGACCCCCCTGCCTTAGAATGTCCTTGCAGAATTCATCTTAGTACAGGGAATACCATTAGTACCCACTGATATTAGCTGCCCACTTGGGTTGGTTAGGTCCTACCCCTTTGCAGGCTTTTTGTATCACATTTTTTTAGAGACTTACATTGTTCGGGGTATAGTTTTCCTTTAACCTGGGCTGGTAGAGGAGCAGCAATGTCTGGGAATTTAGCCAAGGGTGCAAATTAGAAGGGTATTTGTGTTGTGGCAGCAGGGGGCATACGTATTTAAGGAGAGTGCGGAATTGATTTCTCATCTCGTAGGAAGGTTAACTGAGGAAAGGTGAGATTAAAAAGTCGATGCCGGAGAAGAGAGATCAGTAGAAATGAGATTAGTGACACTGTGAGAGGAAAGCAGGTGGGAAAGGGAGGATATTGAGAGGTTTATGGTCAGAAAGTGGAATGGAAATCATAGAGGGGGTCATTTCTGGTGCCAAATAATACAGCTAAGGAACCATTATTGTCCACTTAAAGGACCAGTAACCATAAAATTAAATATATAGTTTGTATCTATCCAACCAGCACCTACAAATAAACAATGTCTTGACAACAAACATCCTGTTGTATTAATATAAAATACCGCAGGCACAAAATTACATTTCTTCGAAAAATATTTTATGAAACTACAGCAGTTTTATGCAGACTCTCTGGAGGCTTGATCATCCCTATTAAGGGTAAGCAGTATGGCAGCTCCTACTGATAAATGTGAATGCATTCAGAAGGGAAAAAAAAAGAAGTTGCCTGGGAATTTGGGGAAAGAGGATCAAGCCTAGAGGAAGGGCTCATACGGGCTATGACTTGCCCAATGCCCCACATTACAGGTGGCTGAGCTTTCTGTAGCCGCAGTCCTGCTGGGGGAGGAGCATTTGAGTTTCTGTTGAAGTGATAATGACAAGGAGGTGTGAGTAGAAGAGGCCGAGTGGAGTGAAGGAGATCATACACACACCTATTCTGTACAGGAATCTCATCCCGCACCCCCTCCCTCCATTATCATCTCCTCATCTTTCTTCTCTCGCACCTTGAACCAGTATTTGCTTGAAATTAATATTTTTTATCACACCCTCGGTGTGTACCCTACATGACATTTACTGCCCTCCCTGTACAGTGTTCCTGTGGGAAAGTTACCAGTACCCCCTTTCATGGCCCAAAGAGAATTCTATAACAATTACAAGAGATATACAATGTATTTCAGAGCTTAGTGCTCATTCCATAAGTAGATTCAAGGGGAAAAAAACAGATAAGAGAATAGTGTAAGTTTTAAGAACTTAAGCTGGCCATACACACACCGATAATATCGACAATATCGTATGAAACCTTGTATAACAGTCGTATGTTTAAATGCAACAATCTAAAACTAACATTCAGACTGAAATTGTAGGATAAAGCTGTAAAAATAACAAATGGGAGGATGTTCTGTATATGGCATAGTTGGCAGGCACCAATTGTACAAAAGTGACTTCTATTGTAGGCCCCCCAATATCGTCCGATACACAATACATGTGTAGACTACCATGGTGATTGGTTCTTTCATGCGAAAATTATTGGGGCGATAATTTTGAGCCCACACACAGTCCAAAAATCGCACAAAACTAGGTTTTGTATGATTTTAGCGGCACAGGTATGGGATCCCTTATCCAGAAAGTTCCAAATTAGGGAAAGGCCATCTCCTATAGACTCCATTATAAGCAAATAATTCTAATTTTCTATTCTAATTTTCTTTTTCTCTGTAATAATAAAACAGTACCTGTACTTGATCCCAACTAAGATATAATTACCCCTTATTGGGGCAGAACAGCCCTATTGGGTTTATTTAATGGTTAAATGATTCCCTTTTCTCTGTAATAATAAAACAGTACCTGTACTTGATCCCAACTAAGATATAATTACCCCTTATTGGGGCAGAACAGCCCTATTGGGTTTATTTAATGGTTAAATGATTCCCTTTTCTCTGTAATAATAAAACAGTACCTGTACTTGATCCCAACTAAGATATAATTACCCCTTATTGGGGGCAGAACAGCCCTATTGGGTTTATTTAATGGTTAAATGATTCCCTTTTCTCTGTAATAATAAAACAGTACCTGTACTTGATCCCAACTAAGATATAATTACCCCTTATTGGAGGCAAAACAATCCTATTGGGTTTATTCAATATTGAAATGATTTTTAGTAGACTTAAGTTATGGAGATCCAAATTATGGAAAGATCCCTTACCTGGAAAACCCCAGGTCCCAAGCATTTTGGATAACAGGATCTGGATAACAGCAACTCTCCCCCACACAAACTCTCACACAAACTTGCCAGTAATCGAGGAACCCCCCAGGGAAACTAAAGTGAAGATTATCTCTAATACTATATTCGTTTCCAATATACCAAAATAGAATGTGCATTCTCTTACCCCCTGTGCTCAGCAGTCTATGGATATATTGGTTTTGCTCACACTCAATTAATATTCTGATTCATTTAAACAGTAGTA
Organism: Xenopus tropicalis; assembly: GCF_000004195.4. Classification (NCBI taxonomy): domain Eukaryota; kingdom Metazoa; phylum Chordata; class Amphibia; order Anura; family Pipidae; genus Xenopus; species Xenopus tropicalis. Next base: position 21,942,154 of record NC_030680.2, on the reverse strand, counting down.
GAGAGAACACCCGGTGTATCCATCTCTCTCACTTGCCCAACAATCTACCTTTGTTTAAAAAAAATGGTCAGAGCAGTACATAACAGGCTTCGCTAAAATATTCCCATCGTAGATATATTTACGGAATTAGCTATTCCAGACTCCCTGGGAGAAAATTCCACAACTGCTTGGGGTGAGGTGAGATAAAACTTGATATATTTTAGTTCCAACTGTTTGTCTCTGCTGTCAAGGACTGGTGCTTCAGAATGCTGGGAGCTGTAGTTCGGAAGTTCAGACTGGGCCATTCCTGCCTAATGCCAATGTGCCCAAAACAAACAGCAAGGATTGAATGTTAGAAAGAGTATAATTCTGCTTTAGAATTTAGATTTGGGTTGCAGACATTGTAGCTCCCGTCTAGTGGCCATAAACATAAACACCAGATCCCTCTATCTGACTCTTAGATTGATTCCCTAAACTGAGGGAAACCTTTTCAGCAATGGCCTAACAGTAATTGAGGGACCTCTACTAAAAAGGTCAGTTAAAGTAGTACTTGGGATAAATGTATATTTAGTCTCCTAGATAGTCCATATACCCCAAACCTAGCCCTTCCTCTCCTTTTACCATTACTGTTGATGGCAGGACCATTTACCCTGTTAATTCTGCACACTCCCTGGGGTAATATTTGACCAGTTCCTCTCCTTTTTTTCAATCATATTAATGCCACTGCCAAAGCCTGCCATTTGTAACTTCTCTATATTGCCACTAAAACACTAATACATGCCTTTATCCTATCCCACTTAGACTACTGCAATGTCCTACTAACCGGCCTCCCAGACTCCCACCTCTCTCCCCTGCAATTAATCTTGGACTCTGCTTATAGAATCCTCCTGCTCTCTCCTAAGAGGCAACCTGTTCATCCCTGGGTAAATCTTTAGCATGACTGCCTGTTAAAGGAACAGTAACTCCAAAAAATGAAAGAGCTTTAAAGTAATACAAATATAATGCACTGTTGCCCTGCACTGGTAAAACTGGTGTGTTTGCTACAGTAACACTACTATAATTTATATAATAAGCTGCTGTGTAGCCACGGGGGCAGCCATTCAAGCTGGAAAAAAGGAGAAAAGGCACAGGTTACATAGCAGATAACAGATAAGTTCTGTAGAATACAATAGTGTCTTATCTGTTATCGGCTATGTGCCTGTGCCTTTTCTCCTTTTAATGGCTGCCTCCGTGGCTACATAGCAGCTTATTTATATAAATTATAGTAGACTTTCTGAAGCAAACACACAACTTTTACCAGTGCAGGGCAGCAGCACATTATATTTTAGTTACTTTTATACACTTTTAATTTTCGGTGTTACTGTTCCTTTAAGCAATGTTAGCATACAAAATCCTTCTGCAAACATTGAAAGCCTTTCATTCCTCACTACATCTCTTCACATGTTTCCCTGTGCATTCCTGGCCATCTTCTCCACGTTACTCAGAGCCTCCATCTTTTTACACCATCCACAATTCCACACCCACTGCTATATCTAGCCTTAAACCTTTCTAACTTGCTGTTTCTTTCTTCTACAATTCCATCCCTGAATTTCTCTGTAGGTAACACTCACACTCTCTTAAGCTGGCCATTCACGCACCGATAATATCGTACGAAACCTCGTTTCGTAAGATATTCGGTGCGCATATGGCAAGTCGGCGAGCTGACCGGTATCGCAGGAGGCTGCTGATATTGGTCGACTCGCCGATCGGCCAGGTCAAAAGATTTTGATCGGGCGCCATAGAAGGCGCCTGAGCAAAATCTGCCTTCAGCGCTGAATCGGCAGAAGGAGGTAGAAATCCTATTGTTTCTTCCTCATTATCTGCCGTTTCAGTCCTGAAGGTTAGTGGCAGGTCTGACGATCTTTCATTTTCAAAAGATTGCAGATCGTCACGTGTGTGGCCACCTTTAGGGCACTGGCACACGGGGGAGATTAGTTGCCCGCGACAAAACTCCCTGTTCGCGGGCGACTAATCTCCCCGAGTGGGATGGCACACGCGGCAGCGCGATTTCCCGAAATCGCAGAAAAAGACTCGCGACTCTTTTTCGACGATTTCGGGAAATCGCGCTGCCGCGTGTGCCATCCCGCCGACGACTTACATGACTTACATGTTTTGCAGACTTACATGTTCGCCGGCGGGATGGCGGGTCATGGCAACTCGGGGAGATTAGTCGCCCGCGAACAGGGAGTTTTGTCGCGGGCGACTAATCTCCCCCGTGTGCCAGAGCCCTTAGCCTCTTCAAAAATAAGCTCAGAATCTACCTTTTGGAGCCCATAACATTATCTAGTCCAGTCTTGGCTCTTAAGGGCCAGTGCCTTTTTGTGTGTCTGTATTATATCCACCCACTTAGATTGTAAGCTCTGAGAGGCAAGGACCTCCTTCATCTTATGTCTGTTATCACTGGACATGTAAGGGCAGATTCACACTGGGTTTTCTTTATGAGTGCTCCAAGCAATCATAAATGTGCTTCTTAATCTCTGTATTAATACCTGCATATTCTTGTAGTTCTTTAAAATAACGCTGTACATACACACCCCATTCAGTTAGGCTGAGATCCGAGGGGTCACGCTTGTGCTGTTCTAGATATTCTCACAACTACAGCCAACCAACTGCTTTGGGCGCTTTTGACAGCTATAGAGTCTGAGAACATATTTAGGGAATTTATTGTGCATATTAAGTCTTTGTTTGCCTTTAGCTAGAAGGAAATTAATCTAATGGCCACACACAAATAGCACATGACTGAATTCTCTGTATATAGCGAATAAATCAGAAATATTTGCTTAAAGTTTACATCAGCCACCTACATTACATCAGATATTTTACTTCCATTACATCAGCCATGTGCATGATATCATGTCTATTTTTTCCCACTCATTTATTATGTTGGGCCCTTTACAAAACCAAGGAGATATCCTACATTATAAATAAGCCCTACTTAGGCCTTTCTTGTGCTACACTAAACAAAATGAATGTATTCCTTTGGGAAACCTATAAACAAGCAAAACCTGAGGCTGTTACACTTAAGCTTGGTATGCTATAAATAAACATGGTCTGCTCAAAGTATAGTTTCCTTTGTTGGAACCAGCTTCCTGGTACTACTCAATGGTCTCTGAACTGTTTATCCCTATATATGGTCCCACCATGTTGAATGGTCCACACCATGGTAGCATAATGTAGGTCCATCCTGAAGGCCATTTAGGAGTGTAGCCAGAGAACAACTGACAACACTCGACTCAATACCCAACCGGGCATCAAATATAATATATAAACAAGGGCCTGGTCTGAAGAATTAACACTCAAAGACCAAAAAAGACAAGAGAGAAGCTCTGCTTTTAGCAAAATACCAAATGAGCTCAAATGAGAAAGCCAGGTAGAGGCTAAATACTCAACCGCAACAAATGAGAGGCTGGAGGGTAAGTAAAAAGTCAAAGAAGAGCTAAGAACCAGTAGCTAAAGATTTTACAATGGAAACCATTCTGAAACAACAAGGCATCAGCGCACACCACTAGATGGCCATATACACATCTTGTTAGACAATGGGCAAGAGTTACAGAGAAGAAAAACCAGAGCTATGATCTTCCTTTATTGGCTTCCTTTACCTCCATTATGTGCAAGGCCGATGATGCAGCACAACAAAATACGTAGAGTTATTTTTTGGGGTCTGCATTCTGCCACAATGCCTACAATAAAGCTCAAACTAAAGGGCGACCTGTACACTAAGCCCCTCAGAACAGATCCAAATAGAACCTTTTGGGCTACCACCCTTTACCCATACACAGCTTATTACTGGTTTCTGTCCAAAGCTCAGATACAATTTGGTGATACCTATATTCTTCCCCTTCCCCTATATTCTTCTTTTCTCAGCACTGATATCTTCTGTTAATTTCTATATCAGTATTTGGAAAGGCACAATTGTTATTTGTTGATTAAAATGGCCTTTTCTTTGGGTGGGAATCTCAAATAACTACTGTAAAAAACAAAACCCTGTTTTATCTCTAAAACTGGCACGCTATGCTTTTGTTAAATTTTGACATGTTCTGGGAAAACCTGCAAATGACCCTAAATAGCACAGCAAGGTTTTTGCTTTTAATAATAGTTTAATATGCCGTAACCTAACCTAGGGTTTATACCCGAAAACAAGGTGTAATATTATATAAAGCAGTGAATATTTAGAGTGAAAAAGTCATTTAATCTGGAAAGTTCATTTTTGTGGCACGGGGAAAGTATATTTTCTGTTACCCATGGGTCTATTTTAGTTTCCTTGACCACAAGCCTCCTTTGGTCTATAGCAGGGATTTTTGTTCCCCCCCTTAAGCTCACAGAGCAAGATCAGTTACCTTTAGCTGAACGCTTACTACACTGCTGCCCAGGGAGGACTTTGCCTAATTTAGCGAAGAGTCTGGGAGAGATAAGCGCTCTGGTTGAGGCAGAATAAACAGACCACTGACGTATAAATCAAATGTGATAGGAAATACCACAGAAAACTATGTAAAAAAAATGAAGTAATGAGAAAAAAATGATAGTTTCTAAGTGTAGTGGTTTGTCTGCTGTTGCTGCGGTGGTTGGGCCAAGTGAGGCAAATGGGAGCCGGGACAAGAGGTACTTGCCTTGGGCAAAATAATATAATTTTATTGTTGTGTTGCTAACCTGCTGATATTTGTGATCCATAAACCTATAGACAAGGTCATACATGTCCAGCATCCTACACCAATTTCAAGTCCTACTAAAAAAGTTTGTATGCAAACCTCCACCAACCTAAGCCTGGGTGCTAGGTGGTATGTCCAAAAATAAAACATTTGGCATATCACTGCATTTAGACCTTAGGTTTCAAGGTGTCCCTGCACCACGCCTTAGGTTGGTAGATCAACAGGACTATAATGTGAGGTAGGACAGATTCGCCTTGCCTCTCTACCACTTGTTCCAAATAAATGTAAGAACATGGTGAATACTGTCTCTGATTACCTTATCTTTTCAGAATCAATACTGTTGGACTTGGTCTAGGGCCCACCACAAAACCTGGCATCCTGGACCTACTTTCACAGACAGTACATGTCTTTTATAGAGGCCTATGTTGAAAATAAGGATGGGATGATGAGAACTGTCCTATGCTGACATCCACCAGGTCAGGGATCCCCAAACTTTTATACTCTTGAGCCACATTTAAATGGAAAAAGTGTTGGTAAGTAACAAAAGTATGAAAAAGGTTCCTGGGAGTGCTAATAAGAGCTATAATTGGCTACTTAATAGCCCCTAGGTGGACTGGCAGCCTACAGAAGGCTCTGTTTGGCATTATACTTGGTTTTTATGCAATCAAAGCTTGCCTTCTTACCAGACATTCAAAAATAAGCAGCTTTTGAGGCCACTGGGAGCAACATCCAAGCGGTTGGTAAGTAACGTTGCCCCCGAGCCACTGGTTGGGGATCACTGCACCAGGTCCTGGACCCAGTGGGAGATCCTCTGGCACTTTGGTAGGCCAGTGCTACCCTGGTACTTCATACTGTGCAGGTGCAGAGGCCATTGATACAAGAATTTTCAGTCTATTTTGTTCTTGGATCTTGTTTTCTATGGCTTTTTATAGAGATGTTAAAGGCCTTACTTTCTAAAGTGTGTCTTTCCTCCATATATAATTACTCAAAAAATAAAAATATTAAGGTATGTGAAGTATATCTGCTGGTGCCATCATTTTAAGATCGCTGGTGTCGTCAATAGAATCCACCTGGCAGCTACCAAAAATAGAGGGCCTTCTCATCCAAGGGTTGTTTGTGCTTCTAAAAGCAGAACAGCTGGATAGGATTTCCTGGTCCTTGGTGAACAGCTGTGGGGATTTTCCTGAAGACTAAATATAACTTCCAAAAGATTGGCCATGTCAGCAGTGGTACTTTGGGTACAGAACATGATAAGGGAAAAAACATCCAGGTTCTAAAGCAGAGATCCTCTCTCCTTTACTTTCGATGGGGCACAACATATTGCAGCATATTGGGACAGACTCTGGCCTTTAGTGGGTGCTGGAAGTTGTACTTTAGCAGTACCAATGACTTCTTGATTTCATGTCCCACTCCTACTCCTGTTGTGCAAGTGTCTGCAAGGGCACTTTATCCTGGATATGTCCAATATTTTACCTCCTAATTGTGCAATGGACAATCCTTCATTGGGGTGCATAGCTATTATATCTCGCACACACCCTTAGGACATCCCTCTGGCTGAGCTGCTTCTTCTCACATGACGCTATAAGTAAATGTGGCCATGCACTGTCAAATCTGCTTGTTTGAAAGGTCGCCAAGTGAGTGGATCTTCTTCCAATATGGCCACCTACGGGTGGGTGATATTGGGTTAATTCTATTGTTTGGCCATAGGGCCAAATGATCAAATTAAAATGGCGGGCATAGGCGCCGTTGGTTCGGAGACTGCATCAACGAGCCGATGCGGTCCCCAATCCGATGGAAAAATCAGACCTGCCCTATCAAGATCTGCCCAATTTCAGCTGAAATCGCCCGTGTATGGCCACCTTAAAGGTGTTACTATGGAGTTACCTTCTTTCATAAACACTGCCTTATCTGGGATCACCACTAATGGCACTAATTGTCATTCCTTTACACTTCACATGATTGACCATTCCTTTCACTGCTCCGTTCCTAGACTTATAGAAATTCAAGGGCAGTGGGGTAAAAAACAAGAAATGACAGAGCATTAATTTGTTCACGTAAAAATTGGCTGCTTTGTCACAAGTTCACTATTGTATCTCACTGCCAGTAGAGTGACCTGTATTTAGAGTCTGTTCTTCCAGGCATTATCACCTCTCGCACAGTTAGAACGGCTGCACATGGTTTGGACTTCACTTAATATTTTACTAAAGACAGGGGTATTCTCTGACATTTCTGAAGATAAGATCAATACACATGGAGCACCAACAAGCTTTTTCTGCAAAGCATTCCTTGGATTCAGTGTTCTCCAAATTGTAGGCATTGTCCTCTAGGGGCCAGAGCAGTGAGTAGAGGGGCCCAGTTGGGCTGGTTCAGCGCAATAAACCACCTCTAATTCAGGTTACTGGCTGGTTGGGCATGGCTTCCCCATAGCTAATAGCATCACTCATCACATGTTCCCATACACATGAAGATCTTGGCGACCTCGCCAAGTGAGCGGGTCTTCACCCGATATCCCCACCTATAATGTTGGCAATGGGGCAGTTGGTTCGGGGACCGAATCAACGAACCGATGCGGTCCCAATCAGACTACATCTTTTTACCTGCCCGATCGATATCTGGCCAATTTGAGGCCAGATATAGGTCAGGAATGCCCCTCGTTCCTGCCCCTACACAGGCCGATAAGCTGCCGAATCGGTCCAAGGGACCGATATGTGCCACCCTGGGGCAAAATTTTTTGTTCGCAGAATTGACACCATGAGCAAAATCAATAAGGGCAAAGCGCAGGCTGAAGGTAATTAGAGACATTTTCCAAACAGATCCCTTCATAGTATCCCAGTGCAAATTCCAGGTAGAATAGCCCAGAACACATGACAAGCTAAATGCATTGGCAATTTCACACATATTGATGTCCCAGAACACCTTCCAGCTTGGCCTTTACATCCCCTTTAAAGCTGTACAGTTTGAAAGGTACAACTGGAAGGTATAATACTTGAGATATAATGAGCACATAAGTATCACCGTCTCTTTAAATTGTAAAAAGAACCCACAACTCTTCACAAATTAAGACCAGGTACACATTGCCTTAAATGGTATTATCTATATTATAATAAAAATGTAACCTAAAATAGATGGTGTAACAAACAGCTAAAGTATTGCCCAACTGATGCGGCACGTTAATCATTCATCCAAATAAAATCGATTTCTGATTTACATGGAATTATTCCTAAAACGATCTTTGTTCTAAACTTGCATATTTTTGGCAGATTTAAGTGAAGGCTTGGGGTGAGTAGGCCTTGCAACAACCACTCTGGATTCAGCCCCCCTCTCCATGTGCGGTGGCAAGAGTTGCCAGGGACTGGACTCTCCCTTTCTCTCACCAAAGGCCTGAATTAGGTGTAGGCAGGCAGAAGAGGTACATGGCTAGCACCAACCCCACTGTTGCTCCCTAGGCACGTGCCTCTTTTGCCTACCCCTAGTTCTGGCCGCACACCACATAATAAGATTTACCTTCCCTGTGAGTACCAGGTCCCAGCAGCTGTAAAAACAAGAGATCTAAGCTTATGGATGCCTTGGGTTGCCATCTTTGATGGGTAGACTGTCTGGACATTGGAGTAGAACAGGTTGAAGGTGGCATTTATGGACAGGCCACTGACGTCAGGGGTCATGGTTATGAGACAACAGCACGTTTTTTGGAAAAACTGCATGTCAATCTGGACAGAGTTCTGTCAAGTTTTTAGGTTTCTAAAAATTGGACAAACGGTTTTGAACTAGACAGTCCTTGCAAACCCCACAGATAATACCTGGGCTTAATGCCCTCCAAAGTCTATTGCTGTAAACTGGCAGTGCTAGGTAAGAGGGCTCCATGTTCCAGGGCTTCTGACTGCAAAAGCCACCTGCATATGGAATAAACCACTGAGCTACAAACCCTCTATTGATCCCCAGGAGCTGGCAGGGGAAAACTGGCTTTTTGGACTCATTCAAAAATAAATTCCATTAAAATCTATATTTCCTAATTGATTGCAATTATAAAGCACTTATAGAAAAAAATTTTTGTCTTTTGCTGAATTAATTCCCCTTCTCTCTCTCTATAAACACCCTATAAACAGGGTCATTTGTGCAAAGGGCAGGGTCATTTTCCTGGGGAAATCTGGCGACAGAGTGAAGGGTTTGTGCCACGACGCACTGTGGAACTGACATCACGCACCACAGTAAGTGACGCCACGTGCACCCAGCACATAGGGGGCATATTTAGCCCCGGCAAAGGTAGACATGGTGCTCAGACCTCCCTAATCTTAGCTGCAGTCTTTGAATTAAGGAGCAGCTGAATATACAGAGGGTTTATCTGTAGACTGGTCATTTGCTTCCCCCCTGCTCGGCAGAACCAGGAAGTGGTTTATTTCAAACAGGAAGCTCTACGTTGAAACTGGCTTCAATTTCAAATTTAGTGCAATAACTCATGTAAAAGCATATATATTTCTTAATTAAAAAAACAGGCAGAAAGTTTTTTCAGTCCCGACCCTGCTTATTGAAATGATGTTGAAATAAGAGGGAATTCTAATCCTTTAAACTGGAAGCTAGAAAGTTGCTTCCATAAAAATACCAAAAATATATATACTTATATATAAAACCCGTAATATGACTGCAGATAATTAAGCACTGTATGAAATTCCTGCACAAGTAACTGACGAGACAGTTCCAACTACTTTTCCTAGAAATCCTCTACTCAAATAATCAAAGTCCAACAAAAGAACACATACGGTACTAGAGAGACAGATACTTTAGCTCACGGGGCACACAGACCAAAAATATTGCCCCCATTCATAAGAAAATGTTAAAAATCTGTGTAATTGTGAAAAGATGTCTGGCAGTTGTCATACAGTCAATGTGACAGTTACATTTGCAGACTTTTCCTCGTGCCGAGAGAGCAGAATTGTTTGTTTTCCAGGTCTCTGCCAGTCAGCAACTTGATTAGCCATTAATTAGTCATTAACTGATTGGCAGGTAACTATAAAACTAATGCTGACAATCAGCAAAAACGGTGTTTGATTGAGTTGAGTTAATCAAGTGCAAAACTTATCATTGAACACGTCAGGCATCTGTGACCCAATGTAAAGCTCTGCAATAACTACAGCTACTATAGAATTTCTAATTCAATTCTAATAAATGCAGGTTGCAGGGCTGCACTGATTTCATTTAAATCTGTTACCGTTATACTGCCCAACACGTTCCAGAGATGTTAAGGAACTAGGTGTGACCTTGTATGGGTATCTTCCATGTACAATATACTCAAAGATGGGTAAGAGACTGCTAGAGGTGTAAAGAGCCAGGTGGGGCCTAAGCACTGTGCCATTTTACTCTCTTTCATCCCCTCAGTCTTTACCCCCAAAAAGGGGTTCATTTTCAGCTGATGCCTTGGCCACCAGAGAGGTATGTGGCAAGCTCCCCATACTGTTGTGCCTCTTCTGCCTACCCCTAGTTCTTGCCCTGGTTGAAGGGCTGAAAAGGGAGCCTGTGATAACTAATGGACCATGATTAGGGCTCTGACCAGTCCTGGCAATCTGTGGGTTCAGACAAATGCCAGAGGGGCTGCTGTGAAATGCCATAGACAGTCACTATTAAGTGGGCTAGTGGGGGGTTTCTGTGTACTTGAAATGCCAGTCCAGACCTGGCTCTGACCCCTGCCGTGGTATAGAGCCATAGCAGTCAAGATCCTCCTCATCAGTTTTCACTGCTTCCAATGATAAAGAATAGGCGACACTCTGCTGAGAGCTCTGCATCAGTCTGTGTCCTAAAAGCGAAACATGGCACTGAACCGGTTAAACCCCCAGAAAAGTTGACTAAGGGATTGTGATAAGCAGTGACCGGCACAAAGTCCAAATGAGAATAGTCCCTGGTTAACAAACCTTTATCCAACTCGCGTGTGTGTGTGTGTGTACATAAGGAAATATTGTGCCACGTGCTTGGGGTAAGGGTGGCTCCTTCCCAGAGCTTCAGTCAGTGGTGGGACCTACTCAGCATACAGGTCTTTTCAGTCCATAGCAGAAATACTATTACTATCCCTATTGCACAGCCATTACCAACAACATTCCATTGAGAATGAGGTGAGCTAAAGTTTAAAGAAGAGTTGGAATGAAATAGATCACTTGTGGCCTTCCAGGTACTGTTGGACTTCAGCTACTGGCAGCTACGAGCAACCATGATGATGTTTGCAGTTCAGCTACAGCTAAAGGCTGCAGGTTGGAAATCTGCAACAAAATATTCAATACACAGTCATTTAACAATATAATATGTTCTTGGTAAGTTTTTCCTTCCACTGAGACTCTTTGGTGTTGTGGGCAAATTAAATCAGGAAATGAATATCCAAAGAAAGTTGGTGGGATTTGGGCAGACCAGGAACATCTATAGCGTAGATCGGGCATGTAGAACTAAAGCCTAACGATGAATATGGCTAGAAATGCTGTATTTTATATAGAAAACTTTTTGTACCACGAGAGAGGATCAGTAAAGATCCAAACATTTAAAATTCTCCACATCAGCTTGCCATCTTGGAGCTTGTTAGTCTTTTCAGTGTCAGTGGCACTGCACAAGCTCAGTGGGCTCTGAGCAGCTGCTGAGAAGCAAAGCTTAGGGGTCGTCACAAATCATCAAGCAGAAAATGAGGTTGTAGAAGCTGATACTATAGGTCTGATTATTAAATTCTGATACAGAATGCACTGGTTTCTGAGCTGCTTGTAATGTGAATTTGAATGAATTGCTCATTACTGAGCATTTTATATTCTATATATACAGTATATTGTGAGTTGGTCCCTAAGCTCAGGTAAGTGACAGCAGCACAGAGCATGTCCTGGGAATCAGCAGAAAAGAAGATGGGGGGCTATGGGGCATCTTTGGGGGCACAGACCTTCCCTGGTAAAAGCTTGTGGTTGCCCTGGGCTAGTATTATATTATCATATATTATGAAGGGTCAGCAGGGGCAGACCAAGCTGACCAGGCACCCTTGGCCACCGCTCCTTGTGAGGTGACAGGTGGCAAGAGAGTGCCGAGTACGGGTAGGCATTAGCGATACCTGCCTAGCGCCCCTATCAGTGCGTCATAAGCAGGTGCCCCTTCTGCCTTATCAACACTGGTCAAATTTGACCATGACCAGTAACTCATGGCAGCCAATCAAATTGTTGCATTTATTGTTCGTATGTGTTAGAAAATGAGCCCCCAGTGTGTTTCATTTCTGTTCAGACCCAGTTCTATTTAGTAGAGAGTCACCTTTGGCAGCAACAACAGCTTTAAGCCTCGTGGAGTAAGTCTTTCATGCTGTGCGCGAGTAATTTCAGGCCATTCTTCTGGGCAGATCTGCTCCAGTTTGTTCAGGTTGGTCGGCTGACACTTGACTTTCATATAGTGCCATAGATCCTCAGCTGGATTGGGGTCAGGCCATCGCAGGACATTCACCTTTCTATACATGAGTCGCTCTGGTGTTACTTTGGCCTTGCCTTTGGGATCACTGTCCTGCTGAAAGATGAACTTTCGCACAGCTTACGGTTTTTTTAGCAACACGTCCTCTTGCCAAATTTCCCTGCATTCTTCCTTCTCTAGTAGCAAGAGGTCCAGTCCCTGCTGAAGAAAAGCATCCCCACGGCACGGGGACGGCTCAAATTGCCCACTGGGTCTTAATTACTAGAAATGGGCAAATTTACAAACTGTTAGTAAACGGAACCCTTTGTTCTGAATAGTTAAAGATGCGGAGAGTCACACTAACAAGAGCCTCCATTGGAAAACAGTCCCTAACTGCCCTGATTGCTGAGCTGAGAAGTGAGATGAAGGGAGGAAATAGCAATAAAAGAGAGGAAGAGACATGAGAGGTCCGGCTGGTGGCTTCTGACCTCCTCGCTCAATAATTAATATGACTTCAGCTCTGTGTATCTCTTCATTGGATAACAATGTGCATAGCTCATGGAACTGGCACCATCAGGGTCAGTGTCATTAACCAAGGAATGTGTCATGCCGTGACAATAAATTCATCCAGAGCAATGACTGACGGGGGATCAGTGTTATTTTTGCTGCTGTTAGGAAGTAAGGTCTGTGCCAGTCTATCACCCAGAGATATCGAGCTGGACTCGCACCAATCCGTTATACAGGAAAAAGCATTTAAAAAGTGAAAACTGATTGTTCCTGTTTTGCATAAAAGGAGAATTAATTGAAAAGCTTCTCTTTGTAACTTAAAGAGCCAATATTCTGCACTAGCGATTTGGTCCCCCCTCATCCCCTCTGACATGAAAAAACGAAGCCCAGGGGGTGCGGGGGGGGGGTCATCAACCTGCACATCTCAGGCGGTAAGGACCCCTGAGGCGACACTTGACAGTTCACCTAAAAGGGGAAACCCACCCAAACACAATGTAGATTTTGTGAAAAGTAAACATAATTTCAAGCAACTTTGCAATATACATCAATTGAAAAAATATGCAGCCTTTTCATGATTTGTAATGTACCCGTATATACTCGAGTATAAGCCGATCCGAATATAAGCCGAGGTACCTAATTTTACTTAACAAAACTGGAAAAACGTATTAACTCGAGTATAAGCCTAGGGTGGGAAATGCAGCAGCTACTGCTAAGTTTCAATAATCGAAATAAAAACCAGTAAATTACATTAATTGAGGCATCAGTGGTATGTTTTTAAAATATTTATTTAAAAGCAAAACCATAAACTAGCTCTGTAAGCGGAGAAGAGGGTCAACAAAAACAATATGAGTACTACCCCACGCTCATTGCACATTGGCAAACTGGCAGCAGACCCGCTCCCGGAGGACACGTAAGGGGGAATAAGTATTGCGACTGGGAGTGGGCCAGGGCACTGGAGGGTCTGGTTGCGGGTGGCCTAATTTGCACACAAAGGACAGAGGGTGCTAATCTGGAGGGACCCATGGCACCCGACTCGAGTATAAGATGAGGATGACTTTTTTCAGCTTTCAGTGCTTACAAACTAGGCTTATACTCGAGTATATACAGTAATAATTTGGTTTGGAACAGTTCCCTAAGCCCCGTCCCCTGTTCCCCTGCTGATCTGGCTGACTACTTTGAGACTTAAAATGTAACAGTAGTCGCCTGTCCTCAGCCTGCCTTCTCCAAATCCCACAATCCCCTGCGCATGTGAAAGGAACATCACGGTGCAGTGCATTTGTATCTGTCTATAAGGGTCAAACTGGAATGATGCCAAGCCCATCAATGCCAAGGCAAGATTTGACGTACGTTATACCATGAGGCAACCTGGTGGGAACACAAAACTCCACAGGGCCCATTTATAACTATAACACTATATACAGTTGAAATTGTGTAAATTAATTTTGTCAAATCAGGCACAGTTGTGCCCAGCGCAGCTCAGTTACATCAGATTCAACCAGACCTAGACTGGCAATCTGTGGGTTCTGGCAAATGCCAGAGGGGCTGCTGTAAGGTGCCATAGTCACTCACTATTTATTGGGCTGGGGGGCTGTTTGTGCTTCTGGGTACTGGGAATGCCAGGGGGGCCGTAAGGTGCCACAGACAGTCACTATTTATTGGGTTGGTGGGGCTGTTTGGACCTCTGTGTACTTGAGATGCCAATTTTGAATCTCAGTCCGGGCCTTGATTCAAATGTGTGGCATTGGCACAGGCTTTTTAAAACATCTTAAGCAAAAACTCTAAAGCTAGCTTTGCTAGCACTACCCCTTCAGGCCCAAGAGAGATGACATAGGTCAGATTTCGGGTGCAATTGAGCTGTTTGATAAAAGAAAAAGCAATGAGACTGGGGATTTGGATTTGACTGGGTAGGACAATGTTTTATAACTGTTCCAAGAAAACTGTATTTATACATCATTTGCTAGTTTATATAAATTTCCTAGCTATATAAAATACTCTTTTACATTTACGTTCTCGATATTATTTCCCTTGATAGCTGAGGCATGCCAAATATGCCATGTTTAAAGGGCAACTGTCACCATTATTTATTATAATTGTGCTGATAATCTAATCTTGTTTTGAATGTGCCTGAAAGCCACGTAAACCAATTTTTGTGTTTCATAACATTCCGTTTCATCGGATGGAATTGATTTAATTTGCTATTGTTATATTGTTATGTCTTTCGCTCACTTGAGTCACATGGGGTAACTTTAGATGCCAATATGTCTCTATAGCAGCGCTTCATTCTGTTTGGGAGCAGGCAGGTGCCATGGGGGGTGGGGGTAACATGGGTTACAAACCCCCATAAGCCCTGATATAATGTAAACTGTTATAGACAAGAAATACAGACAAGGCTACAGATAGCATATGGCCAGTGACCCTGATTTTGTAGAACAGTCCCAAATTCTGGAAGTTGGTAAATACAAATATTTTGCTGTTGCATTTAGCACTGAAGGTAATAAAAACTGGAATTGTATTTATTTATCCTTATACCCCCATCCCCAAACCTCTGACTTATGGAATGAACCAGTTTGTGCAGGAATAGGTTGTTATACCCAATCTTATTATACCTTGGAACTAGAGGCGGTGGGACGCAAGGCACCTCTTCTACCCATCAAACCCCCCTTCAAACTCCAGTAGATGGCTGATCCACACCACCCCCACTTGTCATCTTTGGCTAAGGAAAGATGCTTGTAAATGGGGCTTTGCCTTAGGCCCCCCTAACACTTGGGCACCCTTGGCACTCAGCCTGGCACTGCCTGGAAAGGTCAGTGAAGAAAGCAGGAATGCAACCAATATCCAATTCTTGGATTGGGCTGATTACCAAAAGATTCATCCAAAATACCAAACCAAATCTGAGCTTTTACTTTAATATTCATATTTGAGAAAGATCAAACCATGTTATCATGTGGAAATATATAACTAGCATGTTCAGTTGTTGGCTACCAGTTTGATTGCAGTTCAGCTGAGCTGAGCCAAATCCAGCAATAAGTGGGGGACGTTGACCAAATTGTGGATCTGGCTCATACCTAGAGGAAAGGTATATTTGCTCCAGTTCTATCTTCTATTCAATGCTGCACATTATTTATTAAATGCTTAAGGGATATCAGTGTCCCTTTCTGTTCATATATTAAGACACTGAAAAACCCTATTTCACCTACAAAACTACTGTGCTTCCATTATTTAATATGCCCCTTTATCAAGTTATAGCATGGTAAGTGAATATTTTACCAATATTGGGGGTATCTGATTATTTTCTTGCAGGGCCTGCACTGCCTAGCCATTGGATGCTTGAATAATGGTGATTCTACTACCAGCAGTCTATAAACTCCAATAAGATCTATGAAGGACAGGTCTAGGTTAAAGCAGTGGGGGAGGCCTTACAGGACTGTGCCAGGACATGACTATAAACCCAGATGGTCAGTACTTCTGCAGTATGAAGATGGGGTCACTGAGGTGTTAGAGGTTCTGTATAATGAATTCTATGAAACACCGTGGGCTATAGAATTAATTTGGTTTGCTGATCTTGTTACATAGGATTTGTCTTTTCCGCTGTTGTTTTAACTGTCCCCTAATGTCCCCTAATGCCCCCTAATGTCCCCAGAGCAAAAAAATGAAAATGAAGAAGAAATGGAATTTAATAAGACAGTCGCAGGGTTTGTACACTGGATAATTAAGTACAGCAACTGAAATCAACAAAATCGATCTATAGATATTTCCAACATTTTACAAGAACTGGTAATGATACAGGGGGAGGTAAATCTAGAAACATTTGCAGAGCTGAAGAAAACCAAAAAAGAACAAATGTCTCCAGCTATTTTAAGTACAGGCCATCAGAAGTTTTTATCACTTCAGAGACCAGTAGTCATGATCATGATTCTTGGAATGGGAATTATACTGTGCTCTTGTGGCTCTGTGGCTGTGGGATAGCAGGTATAGTAGGGAGAGATGGTGCCTATAGTAGCAGTGGGGGGATAATAGCCTCTGGGAAGGGACTGTGGCTGTGGAATAGCAGGTATAGTAGGGAGAGATGGTTCCTATAGTAGCAGTGGGATAATAGCCTCTGGGAAGGGATTGTGGCTGTGGGATAGCAGGTATAGTAGGGAGAGATGGTGCCTATAGTAGCAGTGGGGGGATAATAGCCTCTGGGAAGGGACTGGGGCTGTGGGATAGCAGGTATAGTAGGGAGAGATTGTTCCTATAGTAGCAGTGGGATAATAGCCTCTGGGAAGGGACTGGGGCTGTGGGATAGCAGGTAATAGTAGGGTGAGATGGTGCCTATAGTAACAGTGGGATAATAGCCTCTGGGAAGGGACTGGGGGCTGGTGGGATAGCAGGTATAGTAGGGAGAGATGGTGCCTATAGTAGAGTGGGGGGATATAGCCTCTGGGAAGGGACTGGGGCTGTGGGATAGCAGGTATAGTAGGGAGAGATGGTGCGCTATAGTAGCAGTGGGGATAATAGCCTCTGGGAAGGGACTGGGGCTGTGGGATAGCAGGTATAGTAGGGAGAGATGGTGCCTATAGTAGCAGTGGGGGATAATAGCCTCTGGGAAGGGATGGGGCTTGTGGGATAGCAGGTATAGTAGGGAGAGATGGTGCTTATAGTAGCAGTGGAGGGATAATAGCCTCTGGGAAGGGACTGGTGGCTGTGGGATAGCAGGTATAGTAGGGAGAGATGGTGCTTATAGTAGCAGTGGGGGATATAAGCCTCTGGGAAGGGACTGGGGCTGTGGGATAGCAGGTAAAGTAGGGAGAGATGGTGCCTATAGTAGCAGTGGGGGGATAATAGCCTCTGGGAAGGGACTGGGGCTGTGGGATAGCAGGTATAATAGGGAGAGATGGTGCCTATAGTAGCAGTGGGGTAATAGACTCTGGGAAAGGACTGGGGCTGTGGGATAGCAGGTATAGTAGGGAGAGATGGTGCCTATAGTAGCAGTGGGGGGATAATAGCCTCTGGGAAGGGACTGGGGCTGTGGGATAGCAGGTATAGTAGGGAGAGATGGTGCTTATAGTAGCAGTGGGGGGATAATAGCCTCTGGGAAGGGACTGTGGCTGTGGGATAGCAGGTATAGTAGGGAGAGATGGTGCTTATAGTAGCAGTGGGGGGATAATAGCCTCTGGGAAGGGACTGGGGCTGTGGGATAGCAGGTAAAGTAGGGAGAGATGGTGCCTATAGTAGCAGTGGGGGGATAATAGCCTCTGGGAAGGGACTGGGGCTGTGGGATAGCAGGTATAATAGGGAGAGATGGTGCCTATAGTAGCAGTGGGGTAATAGACTCTGGAAAAGGACTGGGGCTGTGGGATAGCAGGTATAGTAGGGAGAGATGGTGCCTATAGTAGCAGTGGGGGGATAATAGCCTCTGGGAAGGGACTGGGGCTGTGGGATAGCAGGTATAGTAGGGAGAGATGGTGCCTATAGTAGCAGTGGGGTAATAGACTCTGGGAAGGGACTATAAGGGACAGTATAGGTATAGTTACATTTGGTTCACAGGAAATTAAAGCCAGAAAACTTTGAAGTCTTTGTCTAAGTCAAGTGCTTTCCAAGGACAACAATGTAAAGAGATCAGCAGAGATCCCCCCCGTTTAATCACTGTCTTTTTCCCAGAGGAAAATCTCAGCAGTGGAACGGCCCTGTGTGCATTGCACTAATATTCTTGGAAACTGAATTTCTCTCTGTCACAAATATTTCATGCAAGGAAAAAGTTCTCACAGAGACAAAACGATCACTTTTCTCTGTTTGTGATTATGTAGGTTTATGTTACCAAGTAAAGGGAACATATACAGTGAGTAAAAAATACACAAGTATTCTTAAAGCATCATAAGGCTGGGCATACACAGAAACCTTTTAATGGTCAATTACAATCACTGTAGATTGCATCAATATGGTGCCCCTGGGTTTGGTTCTGCTGCCCTTTCTCCGCTGCCTTTTGACACGGGAGCCCTGGAGCTACTGCCACCTCCAAGCCAGTCGGCAGCTCCAGGGTCCCCACTGCGGCCTGCGTGGAATAGCCAAAAGAGCTCACGTCACTCTCACACCAAACACCAGAAATAATGGCAACCGGACACTGCAATTGCCTCTGATTCGCAAGAGCAGCTGTGTCAGTTTTGACGCATAAGCCACAATTGCATCAGACACAACTACCCCCGGTGGCCACAGAGACGCTGGAATTATGGGGAGAAAAAACACTCTGTACTGGCAACTGCAATTTGTAAACTGCGGTGCAGAAGGTAAATGAGGTGACACCCCAAATAGTGGGACAAATTGTATTGTATTGGCACCCAAAGCAATACTATTTGGCTCGGTACCCTGCCCGATTGGTTAGCCCTAGTCCATTGGGCCCACGTGACACCAACATCCCCCCACGTGTCTACGTGCCAAACCCCTACTGCTCAGTCTGCATGGCCATTGGTTGGTTCCCACTACCAGTTTCTGGCTGCTCATTCATCCTACCCCTTTGTTTGCCTTCAGCCTTATTTGTCCCATTACTTGAGAGCCCCCCTGGCCAAATATGAAATCTTTCAGCAACGGCCTCTCCTCTCGCTGCACAACATGGCGCATATACGCGCACACAGTCTCACTCATCCCGCCCCCGCAACGAATCAAGCCTCTTCTGCCTACCCCTTGTTCCAGCCTGCTTTTTATAGATGGCCAGCTATGCCCATATATCAGATCATATGAGGGCCCAGTGTAGAGCCATTGGCCACAAACACTATCCATTGCCTGTCTTGCTATTGTGAAGGTTTAAATATATCTAATCAGTGAACAGCATATTTGAAATCTGTAAATATCTGCCACTCCAGTTGTTAATAGTAAAGGTCCCCATACACGGGCCGATTCTAGCTGCTGATATGGGTCCCTTAGACCGATTCGGCAGCTAATCGGCCCGTGTATGGGCACTACCGACGGGCCTGCCCGACCGATATCTGGCCTGAAATCCCCAGGGCCAAAAGATCAAATTATCCTGGATTCTCCCAATATCGCCCACCCGTAGGTGGGGGATATCGGGAGAAGATCCGCTCGCTTGGCGACATCGTCAAGCGAGTGGATCTGCCCATGTATGGGGACCTTAAGACTGCAGCATCCCTTTAATGTTCCTTCTTCTCCATTAACCCATTCAGCTCCCTCCCTTAGGAATGTACTTTGGCTGTTGGCTACTGAGCATGCTCAGTTTTTCTCAGCCCCGATTACTAAACATGCCCTCCAGTCTAGCAGCTAATGATGAGATGGCATTGCTGGTTCCCATAGAAACTCTAGCTGCCTGCTCCTATTTTTTCTGCTAACCTCTTTTCCTGAGCTCAGCTTAACCATTACAGTGCCTCATCAGAATTTATTATTATTATTAACATTTATTTATAAAGCGCCAACATATTCCGCAGCGCTGTACAATAAGTGGGTTTCATACATTGGACATACAGAGTAACATATAAAGCAATCAATAACCGATACAAGAGGTGAAGAGAGCCCTGCCCAAAAGAGCATACAATCTACAAACCAAAGTAAATTCTGCCTGTGTAAGCCTGCATTCCTCATTGCATGAACTTAACAGCGCACATGTGCTGTTTGCAGGTGGAAACGTCATTGATGATGGTGTTTGAGAGAATATGGCCACTGGGTAAAAGCTGCTATTTGTCGTAGGAAAATGTGATGGTGCTGGCAACAGAAGAGATATACGCAGTACAACTTTATAGGAAAATATAGGCTTTACATGTGCTTTAAGAAAAGTTCATCGCCATAATGCTAAAATGTACAAGTATATATTCTTCACTATGTTTGATTTATTTTTTTCTCTCTTTATCCTTGAAAGCCCCGGTCTGAATATCTGTTGAAATCTGATGCATTGCTGCCTGGGAATATTTACAATTCAATGACTTTCTGCTAACATGTAACCATATTCTGTGTATTCTATCTGTACACTGTGTGCCTGCAATGCTTTGTATAGACTGGGCCCCACAGCCAATCAAATCACAGTTCATACCAGGTTTATTGGCACCAGGTTTCAGGGCCTCCAATCTGCCTCATTTGTGGTGACCGCTGGGGAGGAAAAGGGGTCTGTAATAAAAACAAAAAAACCATAATAAAGCTCAAAGACTTCAAAGGGAAAGTTAACTTCAAATGGACAAAGTGATATTTTGAGATAATTTTTAATTGCACCTCTATAGTCTAAAATGTAAAGTGTTATCTAACTGGCTTGATCCGGAAAAGAGAAAATCATAATTGCTGGGAATAGTTACCCTTATTAAAATAAACTGTTCCTGAGTTGAAATAAATATATTTCATTTCTTGTATATTTGTGAGCTGCTCAACCTAACATGATTTCCCTGGCCGCAACCAACACACTCAATGCTGTGAGTCACTGACACATTTCCTCTGTTCTAACTGGCTGATTCCAACATAGGAAGCACTTGCAAAAAAACCCCCACATTTTTTCCATTTATCATGCAACAAAAGTGCAACAAATGCTAAAGAATAAATACGCCATCTAAAACCTGTTGAGATCATGTAGAAGTCAATGGCACTTTCCTTTTTTTAAAGGGGACACATCACCCTAAGAAATAATTCCAAATCCTTTGCTATCATGTTAGTGGAGAAAAATAAACTTTACTTACTGTATGAATTATTTCTTTTTTTTTTTTTCTTTCAGTCTTGGAATTTACAGTCACAGCCAGTAGGCAGGCACCATTTTGTGAAGGCAAGCTTTGAATCACCCCAAAATCTTATGCATTGGGCATTTAGAAAGTGCCGGATAGAAAATGAAAGTAATTGTAATTAAAAATCTGAGCTGTCAATCATATATTGCCTGCCCCGCCTCTATGCCTGCGGCATAGAGGCGGGGCAGGCAATATATGATTGACAGCTCAGATTTTTAAATGAGTTTATAACAGGTACGGATGATTTAATTTAATTTCTGCCTTCTCTTATTATTCATCTTCTGGTCTCCCTCGTTGCTAGCAGCCACAAGCAGCTTCCTGGAGATCTGCAGCACAAAATGTTTGATTAAAACAAAGACCAACTGCAAATTGTCTTCACATGATGTTCCCCAAGTGTGAATTTCCTACTAACATGTTTTTCTTGCAATGTACTGAAAGAAAAATCCCTATAACCTGCATCAAGTTTTCCAAAATTCTATCCAATAAAGAGCTTGATTTTTCTTTTTTTTTAAAGAGGGAAAAATAGTCACAAGTAACAC
Organism: Xenopus tropicalis; assembly: GCF_000004195.4. NCBI lineage: Eukaryota > Metazoa > Chordata > Amphibia > Anura > Pipidae > Xenopus > Xenopus tropicalis. The sequence goes on along the minus strand of NC_030680.2, from coordinate 21,920,371 downwards.
TATACTGAATCGGCAACTCTAGGGTTAAATAAAACCAGGAAGTGCGTAGAAAATGCACGGACAGTTAGGGTCACTGACACCCTTGATATTCAAAGAGAACGGCTGAGCGGAAACCTGCCTAGTACAGGTATGGGACCCCTTATCCGGAAACCCGTTATCCAGAAAGCTCCAAATTACGGAAAGGCCATCTCCCATAGACTCCATTATAAGCAAATAATTCAAATTTTTAAAAATGATTCCCCTTTTCTCTGTAATAATAAAACAGTACCTGCACTTGATCCCAACTAAGATATAATTACCCCTTATTGGGGGCAGAACAGTCCTATTGGGTTAATTTAATGGTTAAATGATTCCCTTTTCTCTGTAATAATAAAACAGTACCTGTACTTGATCCCAACTAAGATATAATTACCCCTTATTGGGGGCAGAACAGCCCTATTGGGTTTATTTAATGGTTAAATGATTCCCTTTTCTCTGTAATAATAAAACAGTACCTGTACTTGATCCCAACTAAGATATAATTACCCCTTATTGGGGCAGAACAGCCCTATTGGGTTTATTTAATGGTTAAATGATTCCCTTTTCTCTGTAATAATAAAGCAGTACCAGTACTTGATCCCAACTAAGATATAATTACCTCTTATTGGGGGCAGAACAGCCCTATTGGGTTTATTTAATGGTTAAATGATTCCTTTTTCTCTGTAATAATAAAACAGTACCTGTACTTGATCCCAACTAAGATATAATTACCCCTTATTGGGGGCAGAACAGTCCTATTGGGTTTATTTAATGGTTAAATGATTCCCTTTTCTCTGTAATAATAAAACAGTACCTGTACTTGATCCCAACTAAGATATAATTACCCCTTATTGGGGGCAGAACAGCCCTATTGGGTTTATTTAATGGTTAAATGATTCCCTTTTCTCTGTAATAATAAAACAGTACCTGTACTTGATCCCAACTAAGATATAATTACCCCTTATTGGGGCAGAACAGCCCTATTGGGTTTATTTAATGGTTAAATGATTCCCTTTTCTCTGTAATAATAAAGCAGTACCAGTACTTGATCCCAACTAAGATATAATTACCTCTTATTGGGGGCAGAACAGCCCTATTGGGTTTATTTAATGGTTAAATGATTCCTTTTTCTCTGTAATAATAAAACAGTACCTGTACTTGATCCCAACTAAGATATAATTACCCCTTATTGGGGGCAGAACCGTCCTATTGGGTTTATTTAATGGTTAAATGATTCCCTTTTCTCTGTAATAATAAAACAGTACCTGTACTTGATCCCAACTAAGATATAATTACCCCTTATTGGGGGCAGAACAGCCCTATTGGGTTTATTTAATGGTTAAATGATTCCCTTTTCTCTGTAATAATAAAACAGTACCTGTACTTGATCCCAACTAAGATATAATTACCCCTTATTGGGGCAGAACAGCCCTATTGGGTTTATTTAATGGTTAAATGATTCCCTTTTCTCTGTAATAATAAAACAGTACCTGTACTTGATCCCAACTAAGATATAATTACCTCTTATTGGGGGCAGAACAGCCCTATTGGGTTTATTTAATGGTTAAATGATTCCTTTTTCTCTGTAATAATAAAACAGTACCTGTACTTGATCCCAACTAAGATATAATTACCCTTATTGGAGGCAGAACAGCCCTATTGGGTTTATTTAATGGTTAAATGATTCCCTTTTCTCTGTAATAATAAAACAGTACCTGTACTTGATCCCAACTAAGATATAATTACCCCTTATTGGGGGCAGAAGAGACCTATTGGGTTTATTCAATATTTAAATGATTTATCAGTAGACTCAAGTTATGGAGATCCAAATTACAGAAAGATCCCTTATCCGGAAAACCTCACCTTACCTGGTCCTCTCATGTGACACAACTACTGGAAAGTCTCTGATATTATCGGATATTACCTTGTTGAGAAGTGGTGCGTAAGGGTGGCCGCGCATCATTACTGTCTACAACAGGGCTGTCCAACTGGAGGCCCCCAGGCCGGATATGGCCCCCAGTCTGGTCAGTCTTTGTAGACTTCACTATATGACATCATCATTTTAACTTAATCCGGCCCCCTTACATGCTGTACAGGATATAATTGGCCCACGCCTACTACATGTAATAAATTGGACAGCTCTAACTGAAGATGGACACCAAGTACCATACTTGACAGAAGAAGGCAAAGTCCCCTCTTCTGCCCCTAAAATCCATTCTCATTTTACTGAAAATATGGCCCCGTCCTTTAAACATGGCTTGTTTGATTCTTCAGGGAACTGTACGCATTGAAGCCCGGGACAGGAGACCGCACACACAGCCGGCTGCCAGATCTCTTATTACTGAGTAGTGCGCGGGGGCTGCTGCTGCGTTGCTTCAATGCACACCAGTAAAACCACACACTGACTTGTGTTTCATTAGAAAGCAAGCGAGGACATCTGTTGGCCAGGTGTGGTAATGCTGCAGCTGATCTTTCATCCACATGCGGTAAAAACCTTGATACAACGTTGGGGCTCATTTATAAACACTAGACAAAATTGCACCTGGGCAGTAACCTATAGCAACCAATCAGTGGTTAGATTTTTCCAGCCGGCTGCAGGCTGAACAGTGATAGCAATGATCTGATTGGTTACCATGAGTTACTGCCCAGGTGCAATTTTGCCCAGTGTTTATAAATGACCCCCTAGTTGTATTCTCATAAATGCACATCAAGTGATGACAGATGGACCTTGGTAATGATGATCTTCATTAACCCTGGTAGCAAACCCACTTATAAGTCAGGCTTTAGGCCACACGGGGCTGAGAAAAGCCTGACACGAGTGGGGTTGATACCAGAATTTTTATCCCTAGTTCTGATTTATATTGTGGACCCAGCACTTACCCTCCCTAATTAATCATCCTTTGTGATCCAATCCTTATGGCAGTGACCCCCCAAGAAGTGGCTCTTGAGCAACACGTTGCTCCCCAACCCCTTGGATGTTGCTCTCAGTGCCCCCAAACCAGGTAGTTATCATTGAATTCCTGACTTAGGGGCAAGTTTTGGTTGAATAAAAACAAGATTTCCTACCAAATAAAGCCCCTGTAAGCTGATAGTGTGCATAGAGGCTGCCTAATAGCCAATCTTAGCCCTTATTTGGCTCCTCCATGAACTTTTATGGTGCTTGTGTTGCTCTCCAAGTCTTTTTACATTTGACTGTGGCTCACAAGTAAGAAAGGTTGAATACCACTGCCTTATGGAATATGGACTGGATGATAAAAGCAACATGGCAGCAAAGGTAATTGCAGTACATGGAGCAAAGGGAATGGGTACTGCCTAAAGGCTGAATACAAATAAGGTATATTTTCCTCTTGAAAAGCTTGTAGGTGAATGTGATACAGGAACAAGATGGGGATGAGATTAAGTGTATAATACAAGTGTACTTGCAGCTTTATGTGTTGCCTTTAAGAGATATGGACACACAAGCTCATTCCCTTTGGCTCACAGAGATTTCTTTCTCCAGCCGTTTCCCCTAGGCGTCCCTTTTAGTTGGTTTCTGTTACCAGCCCTGTAAAAATAATAATAAAAATGTCAAATTGAATCCATATGGTTTAATAAGAGGCAGCCGGATCTGCAACGAGTTGGCCGGCTGCCCAACCCCATCTCCAAATCCAAACCGCACATAAAATCACGAACACCACCACCCCCAGCACTCACAAACTGTCACCAGAAAATTAAGGGAAGCCCCGTCTGTTCTTTCTGTTTGGGACGAGCAGAATACTCTGCACTCCTAATCTTCCCCTCATTTTCCAGTTAGAGCAAAGCCAGAAGGGAAAGCCTGAATACAGAGGGGGCACAATGCTCATGGCACATTCCCTAGTGAGACCTTCTAATGACTTAACAAGATTTAGACATTGGCATTCTAAGACAAACTGCAACTGTCAGGCTAGGAATGTTTACAGCACTCTGGTTGCTAAGGCTTAATTGCCCTAACAACCAGGCGACAGCTGGAAAGTACAATGTACTGTTTTATTATTATTATTATTAGAGAGAAAAAGGACATTTTTCGGAAAAAAAAAAATTACTTGATTAAAGTACAGTCTATGGGAGATAGACCTTCCTGTTATTCGGAGCTTTCTGGATAATGGGTTTTCCGAATAACAGATCCCATACCTGTATTTGTAATCAACTCCTCAGTTCATTGTAACTTTCCAGCTGCTGCCTGTTTTTTTGGTTGCTAAGGCTTAATTGCTCTAACAACCAGGCAGCAGCTGGAAAGTTACAATGTTATTCGGAAAACCCATTATCCGAATGACAGGAAGGTCTATCTCCCCTAGACTCCATTATAATCAAGTAATTTTTTTTCAAGTTTTTCTTTCAAAAAATGTCCTTTTTATCTGTAATTGTAATAATAATAATAATAATAATAATAATAATAATAAAACAGTACCTTGCACTTGATCCTAGCTAAGTTACAATTAAGGAAGGAAGGTCTATCTCCCATAGACTCCATTATAATCAAGTAATTTTTTTTCAAGTTTTTCTTTCAAAAAATTTCCTTTTTCTCTGTAATTGTAATAATAATAATAATAATAATAATAAAAAAACAGTACCTTGCACTTGATCCTAGCTAAGTTACAATTAAGGAAGGAAGGTCTATCTCCCATAGACTCCATTATAATCAAGTAATTTTTTTCAAAGTTTTTTTTTCAAAAAATGTCCTTTTTCTCTGTAATAATAATAATAATAATAATAAAACAGTACCTTGTACTTGATCCTAGCTAAGATACAATTAATTCTTATTGGAAGTAAAATTATTCTATTGGGTTTAATTAATGTATAGATTATTTTTTAGTAGACAAATCAATTACGGAAAGACCATTTATCCGGAAAACCCCAGGTCTTGAGCATTCTGGATTACAGGTCCCATACCTGTATAAGCAATAAAGAAATAATAATACCAATAAAGTCTTACAACTGATCCATTATTGGATGAAGCAGGTACAGACTGAGATTCTTAATAAGTACACAGAGGCCCAAACAGCCCCCACCAGCCCAATAAATAGTGACTGTCTATGGCATCTTACAGCAGCCCCTCTGGGATTTGCCAGAACCCACAGATTGCCAGTCTGGGCATTGACCTAAAAACCAGTTTTAGTTGCAGGTTGAAAAGAGGCAGAATTATTTTAAATTCTATATAAAAATGAAAGCCGCATATATAAAGTTGATAAGAACTGGGCTGTATTACATAAATTTTTGTGTCCATATACTATTTGTAAGTAAAAACTGGTAGTTAGAAATCACTCATAATAGGAGTTCAGTTGTGGGCACTGGTACGCGCACAGGGGGGTGCAATTTGTTAGACACCCCAATAACCAAAATCATTGTATGGGCATGTAACGGCACACAGGAGAAAGGAAGAGATGCACTAACGCCAGGAAGAAGCCTTTATGGATAGCTGAATATAAAGAGAAAGTGGCCCATAAATTAAAGCTTGTGGAGGCTTCTTTGCTGTAGTTTATACAGTAGTTACATGTTAAAAAAAAATGAAACACCCCTCATTATAAAGAAAACAAAAGAAATAAATGCATTTATTCTGAATTTTTGCCTTCCTCCAGTGGAAAAACAAGCGGAACGGTGTTAGGGATATTCCTGTGTAGATAATGGGAATGGTGGCGAGTGTGGCACATATGCAATAATGTCCCTGGTGTTTGTTGTGTAGATTTTGCCTTACGGTATGTTATTTCCACTGCTATCTGTGTACATGCCTCTTTGTTTTGCTGCTAAAGGCCAACAGACAATGCTGGTCTCCTCTCCACCCTTCCACTTGGACTTTAACAATTCAATTGATATTTCATATGTTTATAAAGTCCACTGTCAACCCATAAATGTTCTACATTGGTTAAGGAGTAATCTTCTGCAGATCCATGGGGAGGCCAGTCTGTGCATAGATTGTACCGGACGGAGAAGTCCAACAGGCTGCATGTTCATCTTGGCCTGGTCGGGTCAGGGAAGCGTCTGGCCATGTAAATCCCCCAAATTGTGAGCATCTGATTTGAATCCAAAAGTCTAAAGTCCAAACCAGTCGTTCAGTCCCCCCCGACGTGGATCATTTTTCTGTCTCTGCTTCTCGTTCTCCATAAATTCCTCCTCCACCTCCTCAAAAGTACCTGACTCTGGAGTCTTGTCCTTCTGAGGGAACAGGTCAGGGAACTGGAAAGTCTGCCCTTGGCCCTAAACAGAGAGAGAGAAGGAAGTGTCAGATTGTTGGGTTCCCCAATGTTTCAATACAAACCTGAACTATAAATTAATATATATAAATGCCTTTAAATAGGACCAAAAAGAACATTTTCTTAAAGATAATCCCACAGCCAATCAACTTGTACTGGCTTTCAAAGAACATTTTGGAAAATTGTTTGGAGCGCTGTCTGCTCACCCTTAGATATCGCCCATAATGTGTTGTATAGGTAGTCTTGGTGCTTGATAGAATGGTGCTCCCACATCAAATATAACAAGCAGTGCACCCATTTTGTAAGAGTTAAGATGGCGGCATAGCATTTTTCATTGATGCCCAAACTGCAGTCTTTCAGCTGCACTTGAATTACAACTCCCAGCAGCCACTGACAGCCAGACACAGCTGGCAGTTTTGCCCTTGGCCCTGCCATCAATAAAACAGCAATGTGCACATACACAGGCCTGGGGAAGTTACTAGTTTACTCAAGAGTTTGGGAAAGAGAAAAACAACACTTTTTACATGTCAGCCAGATTATTAACTTGTCACTGATTAGTAGCCTAGTGGAAATTTCCAGTACAGTTATATGTATAAAATGTGTATGTATATACAGAAAGCTCTCCTGTGGCTCATTTCCTAGATGTATCTGATGGCTCATCAAATAGTTTCTTGATGGCCTGGAAAATTTTCCTTGGACATTGGGGGACTTGTGGGAAAGTGAACTACAGGGTAGGTTTTTTTACAGTGTGAAAGCTGGAGAATTTCCATACTCCAGACCTGTAACCCCAAAGGACAATGACAAAATGCCTTTTTCTCAGGCCTTGCAAACTAACTGACTAACATGAGAAAATATTCCATGAAGTAAGCCCGACTGCATGTCCCCAAGGTCCTTATTGCGGGACTTTGTTGGTTTTGCATAGGTATTGCTAGTTCTTTATCTTACTCATACTTTACAATTAGGGAATATTGACATTGTGCTTCTGCACAGGAAAAATCTGAAACCTCAAAGCCAAGGCTGAAGAAGACACACGGAGCTGCTAGTAGCAGCTATTTTTTCACAGCTACTAAACACCAGAAAATAGCCTGAGAGTTGCCTCTGCTAAAACACACATAGCGACAGCTATCAGTAAATGATCAGCATTGTGTATTTTAGTAGTCACAACAAGTAGCTGCTACTAGTAGCTCAGTGTGTCTTCACCCTAAATCTGGCCATACACGCACCGATACTATCGTATGAAACCTGCGTGTATGGCATGTCGGCTAGTCGACCGATATCGCAGGAAGCTGCTGATATCGGTCGACTCGCCGATCGGCCAGGTTAAAAGATTTTGATCGGGCGCCATAGAAGGTGCCTGACCAAAATCTGCCGTCAGGGCTGAATCGGCAGAAGGAGGTAGAAATCCTATTGTTTCTACCTCCTTATCTGCTGTTTCAGCCCTGACTGTGTGTGGCGGATCTGACGATATTTCGTGCGAAACATCGCCACGTGTGTGGCCACCTTAAAAGATTCTCATTTGATGAGATACTGTTAATAGACAGTGTTAGCCTAATTATAGAGACCCCTCAATGTATCACATGATCTACAAGCAGATCTCAAGGGGGTGAACAATACAGCTCCATGACATAAAGCTTTTTGGGTATTTCTTATTCATTTTGAAAACAATACCTTCAAAAAATGGTGTTTTTTTTTTAAATACAACTCACAATGGAATGCAATGAAGTTTCTCTTTTTATTGTATTATAATGGAGGACAAACATAGCCAGATTTCATTAAATGAGCAGAGCCATGGCCCATTTTGGCCACGTACATGCTGCCCAAATTGGGCAGATCTTATTGTTGGCCTTAGGGCCAATAATCTGATCATCCATTGGGGCCCACAAAGACTTTTTGAATGAGGACTGCATAAATGTTCTAACATCCTCCTTGTCCAATGGAATTTTTAAAACTTGCCCAATTGATATCTACCCAATTTTTGGACAGATAGCAATCAAGTACGCTCATACATGGGCAGATACAGGGACTGAAAGGGCAGAATCTGCAGCATGAATTGACCTTAATACTTATGGCGGTAGATTTAGATATGATCATTTTAGTAATACACACTTGTCTGGATTGTATCACTGTTTCAATTTTACCAGAACTGGGGTTCAGAGTCATTATATCTCTTGAGCCAGGTTAAGCCAAATGAGCAAGTTCTGGCAGAGACACTTGAAGGGAAATTAATGTCTGCACAATACAGGAAACATCTTCTGGGCGACAGTGGAGGCCACTTATTATGTCACATTGGGGGACCCCTTTCCAACAACTGATGTGGTTTGTGCAAGATGAGGAAGATAAGCAGAGACACTGAAATAGAAACAATACAGGCAAAGTCTTCTGAGCGACATTTGGGGTCCCATTTTCAAGCTGTGACCTGTGGTCTGTCAGATGGCCAAGTTGCACAGGGACAGTCAGAGAGAAGCAATACAAGCCATGTATTCTGAGCAACAATGGAGGTCTCCTTTCCAAGAGTTGACCTGTGGTCTGTGCTGAGCATAGCCTGCACCATCATACTTTGCAAGAGCGTCAACCACCAGGAGCCTTCCCGCAAATCAGCAATAAATCGAAACATTGTCTTAACAGTTACCAGCAATGGGAGTAGATGAATAACATGGTAGCACTCACGCTGATGCAAGCAATAAAGGAGAGCGAAAACATATTGTTGTTTGGTTTATTGCAGCGAGAACCGCAGACTACTTGTGTATTATGCTTTCAAAGTGTCATCGTCACTTTCGTATACTGTGTTTTTCTTGTGATTATACATTAACAAAAGAGGTCTGCCTTGAATTCAGATGGTTGCCATATGTCTACATTTAGCAGTACATTGGGGTTGCATTTTATATGCTTGTGGTATGTAATGCTTTGTTCATTATAGTTATAGAAATAATGTGGTATTTTCTTCCTGACATCTTTTTTAAAAGTTGTTTTTGAGGGTTTCTATGCCCCATTAAAATTTTTCTAGGCTTCAATCAATGGTGTTTCCCCTCTAAAGGTGGCCATACACTGGAAGATCGAGGTCGCCAAACAAGCGGATCTTTTCCAGATAGACGATAATGGATTAATCCCATAGTTCGGTCTCAGGCCAACGTGATGAGGACCACATCAACACACCGGTGTGCTTCTTGTCCCAACGCCTGCCCAATAAACATCTGGCTGATTTTCTGCCACATATTGTTCAGGTAGGCCCATCTGAGGGCCCTATACACAGGCCAATAAACTTCCAACTGTGTATGGCTACCTTAATGCAGTAATATTTCATACTTTTCTTTTCAAAGGAGGTGGTATTTCCCAGTTTTATGTCCTGAATGCAAGAATGATGGAGTATAACCTAATGGAATAGTTGGGTAGTCAATGAGGGATAATGGTTGCCATCATTTTTGGGTACTTTCTTAAAATTTGAATACTGAAATCGACTGAAATCGAGTAGCAGGGGTTAAAGGAAAAGAAGTGTCAGACTGCAGGCAAGGAGCTAATGAGGAGGCAAATAAATGCACTGAAACGATTAGGAAACATCAGTACCCTGACGCAGCACAGGAAGCACTCAGCTGACTCAGGACAGTCTTTAACTCAATCCAGGAGTCGTGTCAGTGGTAAACACAGATCAATTTACAACCTAATTCTCACTTTCAAAGCCAAGAAAATTGGAGTTGCAAATCATTTGACTTCCAGGCTGTGAAGTGCAAGAGCTGCTGTCAAGTTGCTCAGAGGGTAGAGGGGTTTGGAGAAAAACAGCCCAAGGGCTAAAGCCAGAAGTGCCAGTTTTTAGAGTGGAGGTCACCTCTGCGGGTGGTTATGATGAGTGCAAAACAGCAGGGGGACAGAGACCATCACAAAAGTACATTTTTTGTGGGATAAACAACATTATGGTGGGTGGAAGAAGAATAGAGCTGGAGTTCCACCCAATTTTTAAAGAAAAACATGCATGTTTTGAGAGAGCAGAGCCAGCATGGTGGGGACCCTAACAATGTGCACTATAGCTTTCCAGTAAACACTTCTATAGAGAGTCAGGGGCCTGACTTAGCCCTCCCTGCCCTCAACATCAACATGTCTTGGCCACTCTGGCGTTCCTTCTTTGGCATGCTACATTGTCAGATATGCCCCCAAAAGGTTGCAGTTTTATGTAGTAAACTAACAGGCGTCCCCCCTCTTGCACCAGCTCTGTTGTGCCATTAATTTCTATTTATGAGACTTGTGTGAGGGTGCTGACTCTCCCTAATGGGCACTGAGCAAATCTTATAAGAGGTATGGATGTAGTGGTGATTGTTCTAACCTTGTTCCTTCTCTGGCTTCTTTCATTTATATCAGGGGTCCCCAAACTATTTTTTACCCGTAAGCCACATTCAAATATAAAAAAAGAGTTAGGAAGCAGCACAAACATGAAAAACTTTATGGTAGTGCCAAATAACGGCTGTAATTGGCTATTTGGTAGCCCTTGTGTGGACTAGCAGCTTATAGGAGGTTCTGTTTGGCAGTACCCTTGGTTTTTATGCAACCAATACTCACCTCCAAGCCAGGAATTCAAACATAAGCATCTGCTTTGTGGCCACTGGGAGCAACATCTAAGTGGTTGGTGAGTAACAATATTGTTCACAAGCCACTGGTTGGGGATCAATGATTTATATACTCTAACAGCGCACCCTTCCATCCCTTGTGCATAAACTTTAAATAAATATATACGTATATATTTACCCAGACACAAGAGCCATGGATCTTGGAAAATAAGCACTTGGCCTTTGATCCCTTGGCTTTATACACTCTACAGCGACTTCTAATTTCTATAGAAATTAGTGACAAATCACGGTCAGAAAAACCTTCACCCCCACCAACTTGAACAGCAATTGTAAAAATAAGGTCAGCTGTAACCAAACGCCTTAGGAAAACAAAAAATGCCCAATTTAAAATGATCTCCATATGTGCCAAATTGTATCACTTCTCATGATCTTAGGAAAAGATCAACCAAGATGTGACAACCCACCCCCCCCACCCCCACACACACAAAGTGTGAATGTAACATGGCAGGGAGAGGGTTGGTTTCAGTTCAGGCAGGTATTTGCTGTTACCCCATTTGTGTAGGTTTTTCCCCCCCACAGTCTAATGGGGTTATATAATAAATATGCAAGGTTGCTACAGGTCTAGTTACCTATAGCAACGAATCAGCAGGCATTTACACGTAAGTGTACATTTGTGCGTCAGTGATAGGGAAATTACACTGTAAGTTCTACAGGGCAGGGACTGATGTGAGTGGTTGAACATTCCCTTCATCAAGAGGTAATATAGACATCAAGCCTTCGTTCAATTGCAAGCGCAATGTTTTTTTAAAATCATTACAAAACCCCTTTCTTTTTTGTCCCATTAATGTCAGCACTATATAATTACGTATACCAAACCCTTAATAAACCCAAGGTGCCTGCTATTTGAAGCAGTGTAAAATACAGTTCTTTTAAGACTTATTAATGTGGCCTAAGGATTGCGGAAGGGAAATGATTTAACTAAACAATGTTACGGCCTTTTATCAAGTGGAGAACCGTGACTTGGCACATGGAAAAGATTCTTCATACAACTGCGGGACGCCGGGGGCACTTTTAGAACGCAAGTTATGGAGCATTTACATGAAGACTGTATTATAGAAGGGGAAGCATACGTACTGTGTTAAAGAAACAGCTTCCCAAGGTTTCAATATGCAGCCCATAAGGGCACTCTAAGAGCTACTAAGAGATGGTTTTAGATCTATGGCACAAGGAGCAGTCAAAATGGCCACGTCTACCTGTTAGTGCTCCTGACATAAAGGAATGAAAAGTGCAATACTGAAAGCACAGGGAGTGGTCAAAGGATTGTCCTGCCACCATTGCATGTGCGTATTTAAAGCCATAAAAGGCAGAGAAGGGCACTAGGTCACTCCTGAGGGCAGTGGTGGAGAATACCCCTGTGCCGATAAACTTACAGTCCCACAATAGCAAACCATGGGCTCAGATGTAATAGTGCTGCTGTGGTACCCTCCACTGTACCGACTGCCTCCTTTATTAGGCCCACCTTGGGCCTATGTCATCACCACTTGAAATAAAGGTGGCCATACACGTAGCAATAACGATTTTGTGGTTGCACAAAAGTTTGTTCCCACCCTTCACTGAATCGTCAGATACGGAGATAGAAACAATGGAAATTCTACCTTCACCTGCGGATTCAGCCCTGAACGTATATTTTGCTCGGGCACCCGATCAAAATCTTTTAACCTGCCAAATCGACAAGACAACGATATCGCCAGCCTTTTGCGAAATCGGGTTGCCTTTTCGAGCCGCCATACACGCCCCCGAATATCATACGAAACAAGGTTTTGTCCGATAGTATTGGTGCGTGTATGGCCGGCTTAAGAACAGTGGATAAGACTTGCTGGGCACCAGTTCAAAAAATATACAGTACATGACATACTGTTACAAGAGGACACCACAAATCAAAAGGCTGTGCAGCTGAGGCCTTAGCTCTCACCTTTAGTGTTAATCTCTAACTCACCAGATACATCTTTAAAGGGAAAGTTCGCCAGAGAATTAACTTTTAGTATGATGCAAACACAGATATACTGATGCAGTTGGGGTTTTAACTTCTGACCTTGTCATTCAGGTTTCTTTTTGTTTCCTCTTTAAACCTTAAATTCAAATCTCTGACCAGTAGCTAGGGAAAGTGGAACTTAGCAACCAGATAACAGTTTACAGTCCAAGCTGTTGGAGATGCAGAGCAAAAAGGTTCAGGCTCGGGAACAATGAAGACATACTGGAGATTGCTTCAGAATAACAGACTACATCATACAAATATTGCAGGTTAAGTGGACTCTCCCTTAAGAACACTACAAAGCTGCTACCAAAGCCTCTTTATACAGAAGCTAACTGCACTAAACTGCTGCACAGCGGAGGAAAACAACAAAAAGCAGCAAACATTGTGGCTCAGGATCTGTCACAAACGTCGGCCCATCTGCAGCTTTGCTAGGTCCTGCCAGAATATTCCAATTCTTTTCTATACCGGCCTATTGAGAAGCACTAGAATGTAAGATAAACAAAGACAGTTGTAGCGTGCTTAGTGCAGATGCAATACAAACTGGAACAGGAAAAGTTTAATGCTAGATGTAAACAGCACTAGGCCAAGGATAAATAATACTTGTAAACTGTGAGGAAAGCAAACAAAAGGAGAAGTGTCCTGACGTAAAAGTTCAGTATGCCAGGGATGAGACGTTGCCAAGAAATTCCCTGCCCAACACCGAATATGCCTGCAAGTTACATGGAAGTAATAATGCCGGGCCCGGCCACATAGTATGCGACAGCGCCTCACTGTGACAGTTTTGTGGACATTCACAGAGGCCAGTTTGTTGCAATGTTTTTCATTCCTGGAATGCATTTCTCCCCGAGTGTGTGCTAGACTGCAGCTACCTAGGGGCACAATATCATTAGCACGGATACTGCAACCATATATGTGCAGTAAAAAATAAAAGTGCCATATATACATAGGCAGGGATGCACAAATCCAGGATTCAGTTCGGTATTTGGCCAAGATTCTGCCTTTTTCAGCAGGATTTGGATTCAGCTGAATCCATGGTCCTGGCCAAACCGAATTCTTAAAATTATGTGACTTTTTGTCACAAAAACAACAAATGCTGAAATTTTTTTGAGGTTCTTTTTACACCTTCTATACCGAGGATTCAGATTAGGTTTGGTATTCGGCCGAATCTTCAATCCGAATCACAAAGGATTCAGGGTTCAGCCAAATCCCAAAATAGTGGATCCCTATACAAAGGGTTTACAGTCACTATTTCTTCTGCCAATGTAGCCTAATATATATACATATTAGTACAACAGTCCTTATATGAGAAGCCCATCTCTATTACTGAATGGCATGGTCTGATTAACACAGAAGATTGTACTAGCCGCTCATCCACAGACAACATAATTTGCCTATAGGCTGTAAACTTCCTATGGATTTTTTTGGCTTTAGCCTGTCCAACAGCTCCCCACACGCCTCTGAATGACAGTATTTAAAGGGGTTGTTCACCCTTAAATTAACTTTACTATGATTGAGACAATGATATTCTGAGACAATTTGCAATTGGTTTTCATGTTTTATTATTTATGCTTTTTTCAGTTATAAAGCTTTTTATTCAGCAGCTATCTGGTTGCTAGGGTCGTGTATACCTTAGCAACCAGACAGTGGTTTGAATGGAGACCGGAATATGAATAGGAGGGGGGCTGAAAAAGAAATATAAGAAGTATAAAAATATAAGTGTGTGTAAGCTCACAGAGCAAAGTTTTTTTTTTTTTTGTTTTTTTTTTAACAGCCAGGGGTCAGTGACCCCCATATAAAAGCTGAAAAGGAAGGCAAATAATACAAAAACTTTAACAAATACATAATGAAAACCAATTGAAAAATGCTAGGAATAGGACATTCTATTACAGGTATGGGACCTGTTATCCAGAATGCTCAGGACCTGGGGTTTTCCGGATAAGGGATCTTTCCGTAATTTGGATCTCCATAACTTAAGCCTGCTAAAAATCATATAAATATTAAATAAACCCAATAGGATTGTTTTGCCTCCATTAAGTATTAATTATATCTTAGTTGGGTTCAAGTACAGGTACTGTTTTATTATTACAGAGAAAAGGGAATCATTTAACCATTAAATAAACCCAATAGGGCTGTTCTGCCCCCAATAAGGGGTAATTATATCTTAGTTGGGATCAAGTACAGGTACTGTTTTATTATTACAGAGAAAAGGGAATCATTTAACCATTAAATAAACCCAATAGGGCTGTTCTGCCCCCAATAAGGGGTAATTATATCTTAGTTGGGATCAAGTACAAGGTACTGTTTTATTATTACAGAGAAAAATCAGTTTTAAAAATGATTTTCTTATAATGGAGTCTATGGGAGATGGCCATAATTCAGAACTTTATGGATAATGGGTTTCCGGATAAGGGATCCCATACCTGTTCATATTAAAAGGTGAACCACCCCTTTAATATAATCTGGCCTTCTAACATATTGTTACATCTTAAGGTGCCCATACACGGGCCGATTGTAGCTGCCGATAACTGTCCCTTGGAACGATTCGGCAGCTTATCGGCCCGTGTAGGGGCAGGAGCGAGGGGCATGCCTGACCGATATCTGGCCAAACGACTGAATTAGCCTACATGTTCCCCGATATCACCCACCTGTTGGTGGGGATATCAGGTAAAGATCCGCTCACTTGGCGACCTCGCCAAGCGAGCGAATCTTGACGTGTATGGATACCTTTACAAATAACCAGGTATATTTATAAAGTCAGACAGCAATGAGATAGAACAGGATCTGCTGCTTACTCCCAAGAGCACCTCAGGGTAGCTAATGGTCATTCTTCCCTAGAACAACAAGGTGCCACCCATGGTTAAGTATCACAGCAACACTGCATAAAGGAAACATAACTAAATTTTAGAAATCAAGAACTTTTTCTATATCTAGCACTGCTCCATTGCAGCCCTTTAGGAGATAAATGGCATTTAATTGAAAGCTCTGGCAATCAGGGCCTCTTTGCCTCCTGTATCCATCGGTACTGTTTATATTTTGTATGTTTGATGTATATACCCTTCTGTTGTACAGCCACGTGGAGTATGTTGGTGCTATCTGCTTTATATATGGCAAAGGTGTCCAAATTTTCACTTCTTTAGTGAAGGTATTCCATGCAGTCAACTGCCTTGTCAGTGCTGTTATAGCACCAAGGAAAAAATGATGCTACAAGTATAGGCAAACCATTAAGGGGAACTCTGGCTTCCGAAAACAAAATTTGTTATAGAGCCTAACACAACACAGGAACCCCTAACATACCGATCACTAATCTGTTCCTTCAAAAAGTATGAATAAATACCATTTTTATAAGCTGAAATCCAGCTGCAAAATTATCTTTCTTCTCTTTCTGTATCATTTGAAATCCTGGCAGGGGAGGAGGGACTAAAACATTTGTAACAATTTCTCCACAGCTTACAGAGAGCATGCAGGAACTACATAACCCACAACACATCACACTGTAATGTTCCTTTGCCTATGGACATCATGTGTGCAGGGAATTGTGGGATTGGGAGGATGCAGGCTGAGGAAAGTTGACTACTATTACATTTTATCTGAGTGTCAAAGTAGTTGGCCAGATCAGCAGGAGAACAGGGGGCAGGGTTTAGGGAACTTTTCCAAACCATATTATTACATTTAAAAAAAAAATGCTTCATATTTTTTAACAGATGTATATTTGAAAGTTGCTTAAAATTATGTTTACTTTTCACAAAGCTTAAGTTGTGTTTGGGTGTTCTCTTTTAAAAATAATAAATAGCTGGAAGCATTCAGGAGGAGGAGCTAATGAGGTGTTGTCAATCGGATCAGAGTGTAGTCAGACAAATAAATCATTATTAAGGGCAAAAGAAGCACAGCCAATCTTATGGATTTTATGGAAATTGTATGAAATACATGTGTGCCTGAATTCTAAGAAGAATAAAGAAGCACTATTTATGTGTTCTATTTCTAATGATGGTAAATTCATTTATGGTTAATTAGCAACGACGGTTTAGAAAAAGTAAAGAAAATAAATGTTACCAATCGCAGGGCATCAAGTGCAAACTGATGGTGGGAGGCATTAGCATAGTACTTACCAGCTGCACGTATGCCACCTTGTAATCTGGGCGCTTGACTCGCTGATTCAAATGGTTCCTTTTCCTGTTGCTACCTAGATGACAGGAGATATAGGCATGTTTTATACATTTGAATTAAAAATACAGACTTGCAACACCCAAGGCTGAATAACCCATACCAAACAGGCAGCAGGGAGCTTTCATTAGTTAGGTTTCATCAGAATATTGAAGAATATTGATAGGAAAAATATTCTTCGCTGTGACTGTGAACTGGAGCTAACTTTTGCCCATCTTACTATAATTCCCATATTCCTTGTTGGTACGTGTGATAGATTGGTGTTAAAAAAAAATGAACAACAATTTACCTGAGGGATGCAGAACTTGTTTGGAATGCAAAACTAAGACTTCCTGCATTGTATGTGTAGCCACAGACCTCTGTGCTCCTTTTTGAAGATCAAAGACCTGCGGTATGCCCCTTGGATCAAGTCCTGCCTACGTTTGGTAGAGCTTGATCTAATAGGGGTGGGGGGGTAGTTGGCAAACAGGCATCCCCCCACCCGCCCCCTAACTTGTGTGTTATTCAGAATTACAAGTTCACCCAGGGGTGCAAGTGAGCACAAAGGGGCACACACTTAGGGCTCTGGTACACGGGGAGATTAGTCGCCCGCGGCAAAACTCCCTGCTCGCGGGCGACTAATCTCCCCGAGTTGCCTTCCCCCTGCCATCCCACCGGCGAACATGTAAGTCGCCGGCGGGATGGCAGACGCGGCGGCGCGATTTCGCGCAAATCGCCGAAAAAGACTCGCGAGGCTTTTTCGGCGATTTCCCAAAATCGCCCCGCCGCGTCTGCCATCCCGCCGGCGACTTACATGTTCGCCGTTGGGATGGCAGGGGGAAGGCAACTTGGGGAGATTAGTCGCCCGCGAGCAGGGAGTTTTGCCGCGGGCGACTAATCTCCCCGTGTACCAGAGCCCTTAAGGTGGCCATACACGTTACAATTACGGTCTTTCCCATGACTATTGGCCGCAAGAAAGATTGTTGTCCATGCTGAGCTGAATCGTTAGATATGCAGGTGAATTCTTACCCCTATCTAACAATTTAACATTAACATTTGCAGTCCTGCAGCTCGATGAGGCGACCAATAACCAAGGCTTTTTCCAATATCAGTCACCACACCTCCCACTGTACATGCACCAATTATCATACAAAATTTGGTTTGTACAATAATATCGGTGTGTGTAAGGCCACCTTTAGTGCTCTAGCAGCTTCTCCCTAGGGTAAAGTAAATCAGTCCTAGTATATCATATTTGCTTCTTCCCTTCTAACGAGACAAAGAAATAGTAAATAAAGTAACTTGTTGTTAAATCAATGGCCCTAAAGCTCAATGCCTTACCGTACTGAATGCGGGTGCGTACAGTAGCTACAGGCACACTGTAAATACTCTGGAGGTAATTCTGCACATCTGCTTTGGTCATCCTGGGATAAGAAAAAAAAACATTAACAGCATAAAAGAATCCAAACATTGTATTTGCACAGGATTGTGAGACAATGTTAGTTGGTTGTCCATGTGTGCGGATATAATTTACTATGCCTGATCAGCTGCCAGTTTGATTGGCCAATGTTTGACCATAATAACAAAGGGAGGTAGATGTCTATGTCCTTATGTACTGATAAGGATACATTACAAAACTGAACGAAAGTTCCCCTTTAATTTCACTTTTAGTATGGTACAGGTGGACTATTGTTAGCAACAGTACAAATGGGCTTCATTTTTCATATAATTATATAAAACTTTTGTTTTTTTGTGGGGCTGCATATTTCTTTTTCGATTGAGATTCATGGGGGTCCTTACAAATTGGCAATGCCCTATTTTATATGCTGAAGTTATTGAACCACCCCTAAAGGTTCAACATCTCTATAGCAGAAATGATCCAATATGTCAAAGTTGTCACAGGGGGTCACCATCTTGGATTCTATTAGAAGTGTCTGCGACACTGCACATGCTCAGTGTGCTCTGAGCAGCTGCTAAGATGCTAAGCTTAGGAGTGGTGGCAAATTATCAAGCAGAAAAATGTAGAGTCATAGAGGGTGATGCTACAGGGCTGGATATTAATTTTTGATGCTAACTGCACTCGTTTCAGAGTTGCCATGCAGAAATAATCTGTATTATTTTCTACTCAGTCTTATATTATGACATTTATATTCTATGTATACAGTATATTGTGAGTGGGTCCCTAAGCTCAGGTGAGTGACAGCAGCACAGAGCATATGCAGTGAATCAGCAGAAAAGAAGATGGGGGGCTACTGGGGGCATCTTTGGGGGCTCAGATCTGCCCTGCTAAAGGGCCGGGGTTACCTTGGACTGGTACAGAAGCCTAAAACATAATTATAACATATCTACCCTATTTCTTTGGTTAGGCTTTAGTTAGATAGTGTTAAACTCACTCCAGAGGGATTCGGAACTGCGCGGTGTCTGGTGGCTGCTCTCTGCCAGGCCTCACTAAAGTCATCTGAAAGTTGGTTCGAAACACGCGGAGCTGCGGGTTACCCAGCTGGTACAGTGGATATCTGAGGGGGAAAAAAAAAACATTTAATAAGGCTTTTAAAGGAACAGTAACACCAAAAATTGAAAGAGCTTTAAAGTAATTAAAATATAACGTACTGTTGCCCTGCACTGGTAAAACTGGTGTGTTTTCTACAGGAACACTACTATAGTTTATATAATAAGCTGCTGTGTAGCCATGGGGGCAGCCATTCAAGCTGGAAAAAAGGCACAGGTTACATAGCAGATAACAGATAAGCTCTGTAGAATATAATAGTGTTCTATCTGTTATCTGCTATGTGCCTGTGCCTTTTCTCCATTGAATGGCTGCCCCCGGGGCTACACAGCAGCTTATTAAATAAACTATAGTAGGGTTTCTGTAGCAAACACCCCAGCTGTACCAGTGCAGGAATGGCTGCCCCCGGGGCTACACAGCGGGGTATTTATATAAACTATAGTAGGGTTCCTGTAGCAAACACCCCAGCTGTACCAGTGCAGGAAAGGCTGCCCCCGGGGCTACACAGCGGGGTATTTATATAAACTATAGTAGAGTTTCTGTAGCAAACACCCCAGCTGTACCAGTGCAGGAATGGCTGCCCCCGGGGCTACAGAGCGGGGTATTTATATAAACTTTAGTAGAGTTTCTGTAGCAAACACCCCAGCTGTACCAGTGCAGGAATGGCTGCCCCCATGGCTACACAGCGGGGTATTTATATAAACTATAGTAGGGTTTCTGTAGCAAACACCCCAGCTGTACCAGTGCAGGAACGGCTGCTCCCGGGGCTACACAGCGGGGTATTTATTTAAACTATAGTAGGGTTTCTGTAGCAAACACCCCAGCTGTACCGGTGCAGGAATGGCTGCCCCCGGGGCTACACAGCGGGGTATTTATATAAACTATAGTAGGGTTTCTGTAGCAAACACCCCAGCTGTACCAGTGCAGGAATGGCTGCCCCCGGGGCTACACAGCGGGGTATTTATATAAACTATAGTAGGGTTTGTGTAGCAAACACCCCAGCTGTACCAGTGCAGGAATGGCTGCCCCCATACTACACAGCAGGGTATTTATATAAACTATAGTAGGGTTTCTGTAGCAAACACCCCAGCTGTACCAGTGCAGGAATGGCTGCCCCCGGGGCTACACAGCGGGGTATTTATATAAACTATAGTAGGGTTTCTGTAGCAAACACCCCAGCTGTACCAGTGCAGGAATGGCTGCCCCCATACTACACAGCAGGGTATTTATATAAACTATAGTAGGGTTTCTGTAGCAAACACCCCAGCTGTACCAGTGCAGGAATGGCTGCCCCCGGGGCTACACAGCGGGGTATTTATATAAACTATAGTAGCCTTCTGAAGCAAATACACAACTTTTACCAGTGCAGAGCAACAGTACGTGATATTTTAATTACTTTTATACACTTTCATTTTATGGGTTTACTGTTCCTTTTGTGGTGAAAGGCTCCATTATTGCTTCTTGGTAGTGATGTTTACATTACTCTAGGCAACACATGGCACTGCACACATGGTGATGTGATCATAGGCCACCAACCAGAATTTATACTCTGAGGCGGATGTAGAACTACATCTCCCAGAATCCCCCACACACCCTGCAGACAGAAGATTCTAGAGCCCTTTCTCTTAAGCTTGGGACCCTAGGACCCCTGAACTGCAAGTCCCAGCATGCTTTTTAGCCCGTATATATTTGTATCTTGAAGAGTGAAGGGCTGGTAGCTTTAAAACAACACCAACTGAGGCTCACAGCGAAGGGAACACACATACGAGCACTGCCATTCAATACTCACATCACCTTCCTTGCCATCTCTGCCGTGTCCTACTCGCAACCTGTCACTGAAACTGAGGGCAAACAGTGGTAGCAGTAAGCTCACAGCGCCACCCACAGCATCGGAGGACCCCATGCCCCAATAGCCCTGCGGTGCAGGGAACTTCCTGTTCTTGGCTTCTGTATCCCATTGGCTGATTATGCGGTGACGCGACGGTCTAAGCGCATGCGCAGAAGCTTCCCGCTCCGGAGCCTGGACGCTGCTCTGTGTTTTCCTGTGGGGATTATTTACATTGTTCCGCCGGTACTGTTGGTTTTATAGAGCTACAGGCTGCAGGGGGGCTCAAATTGGCGGTCTGAGGGGGCCACACCTGGGGTATTCATACATATATGGAGTCTAAGGTATCTGTCTCTGTGTAAACTATTCCTTATTTGTTTATAAAATCTTTAGCTCTGTTTAGCCATATACTTTTGCCTACAGTCAGAGACGCATGCTTGTATACATGCAAGGAAGAGCAGCCCAGCTTGCCTCCACATGTGACCTCAGCTGTCACTAGACTACAACTCCCAGCATCCCTTACGGCACAGGTTCTGAGGTATGTTGGGTGTCCTAGTCTGTTTATAGATTAGGAGGCAAAACTCGAAATGGGAAACTCATGGAGTTGTAGTACAGCCACAGCAAGCACACAGTTAATGGAATGTTATATTATATATATGTATATAGATAGATAGTATATTATCCAATTGCCCTTTATTTCTTTTAGTTTATGAACAGCTTTCAGGTTGGGTTCACTGACTTCGGCAGCTAAAAAACCTATTGCACTGAGAGTACCATATTACTGTTACACTTTATTTCTTACCTCCTATTTATCCTCCAGTCGCTGTTTCACACCCTGGTTGCTACGGTAAACTGAACCCTAGCAACCTGCTGGAGTTCCAAAGTGGAGAGCTGCTAAACAAAAAGTCAAATAATTACAATTACAATTTGAAAAGCACAAAAAAATGAAGATTATAATATTATCGGATGCCCAGTTTGCTGCCATTGGCTACCCATGTGCTGAACCAGATCAGGTCCATCCTAAAGGTGGCCATACACGCACCGATAATATCGTACGAAACCTCGTTTCGTACGATATTCGGTGCGTGTATGGTATGTCGGCGAGTCGACCGATATCGCAGGAAGCTGCTGATATCGGTCGACTCGCCGATCGGACCAGTTTGAAAATTTTGATCAGGCGCCATAGAAGGCGCCTGACCAAAATTCTCCGTTCAGCGCTGAATCGGCAGAAGGAGGTAGAAATCCTATTGTTTCTACCTCCTTACCTGCCGATTCAGCCCTGAATGGTGTGTGGCGGATCTGACGATGTTTCGTTCGACCGATGGTCGCATGAAACATCGTCAGATCGCCACGTGTATGGCCAGTTTTACATGGACCTGATCTGGCTCAGCACATGGATAACACTATATAATATTGTATATAACACTTTTCTTTTATTTAATCTAGTTATAAGTGTGTACGTTTACAGTCATAATTATTTGAATATTATCACATTTTTGCATAAACTTGCACATTTATTGGATTGCAAAATTGAAAGGAAGTAGAAAAAACACAATGTTTATAATGCTGCTTTACCCTCTCCAATAATTACAATATTGCACTATTTTGTACTGTACTGCTTATTCATTTAGTCATTTTACCTTACCACTGCACTGATTTTGTGTTGCACAGTTCTGTGATTTTTTTTTTTTAATTTAATTTTTTTATTATTATAGTAATTATAGTTATGTATTGCACCTTTTTTCGATTCAAGAGGACAATATTTCGTCCCACTGTACTTGTAAGTATATTGTTGGGATGAAAATAAAACTCTACTTACTTACTTACCTATTGGAAAAGGGTTGTATCAACATGTTGATGCTGTCCTCACCCAATGTGGAGTCTGATAGATGTATTTTCAGTTTTCGGGCAGACTACACGGACCAATAAGCTGCCGACTCAGTCTGGAGTTTGTAGGTTTTGTTGGCTCTTGCATGAACATCCTTAAGCTGGCCATACATGTGGCGATCTGACGATGTTTCATGCGACCATCGGTCGAACGAAACATCGTCAGATCCGCCACACACAGTCAGGGCTGAAACAGCAGATAAGGAGGTAGAAACAAAAGGATTTCTACCTCCTTCTGCCGATTTTCTAACCTGGCCAATCGGCGAGTCGTCCGATATCAGCAGCTTCCTGCGATATCGGTCGACTCGCCGACATGCCATACACGCACGGTGTATGGCATCTAAAGCTGGCCATACACGCACCGATACTATCGTACGAAACCTCGTTTCGTACGATAGTATCGGTGCGTGTATGGCCAGCTTTAGATGGATGCTACACAAACCAGTATGGTATAAGTACATATGGATATTTTAAGGTTCTTTTGAGTTCTACTGCATTCCGTTACATAGAATGAAGCCTTAAACTACTCCCCATTACATTTGTAGGTGTTGCACACTGCAAATTCACGTGCAACAGTGTAATGTACTGTTCAGCTCAAGAAATAAGAAAGCTGTAGATTTTACAATTGGCAAAAGGTGTTTTCAGCACGAGCCCTATTCATTGAACTTGCATTGAACAAGGGGGTATACTGTCCCTTTTAGGCCCATATGGCAAGATGTCTATTCAATTTTTTGTTAGTGTGAAAGAAAAATTTTCATAGCCTAATTTTTTTCTCTTTTTATATAAAGGACACGTTGCACATGTGTTTTGAATGCAGTTATTTTGGAAGGGTATAAATAGGATATATTCTGTGAAGAACGTTTATACGCGTAACAAATTTCCAGATGCTTGTATCTGAAACAGACTGTAGCTCGCATTTATTTTCGTGGAGATAATCAAGAAAAAACACAAGTCTACTTCTACCAGTCTTGGGATTTCTAACAAATAAGACATACATCCCAAGACTGGCAGAAGTAGACCTGTGTTTTAGTCTTGATGATGACGACTCTAATGCAGAGGCTCAATATATGGGGCTGCTTTTAGCGAAGATCTACCATCATGAGTGTTTCACTGCCATGGAAACTGCTCATCATTGCATTATGCTGAAAGAAAACACTTAGGGGCTGATTTATCAAGTGTTGCTAAATCTTACTGGACTGTAATGATCGTTACAGATCATAAACTTTAGGGTTTCGCTTTATTTTTCTACACTGGAATGATTCATTTCAGCATGGAAATTGTCTGAATCCTTTCTCAGTGAATGCAATATATATTAGGGAGTGAGGGTTCAGACAGGCGATAGTATAGAGTGACTGGAAATCACTTGTGTAGTCCAGTCATCGCGATTGCACTGACCAGGTCCAGATAATATTAATTGAAGTGTAGTGAAAGGGAAATTCCAAGTGTTTTGCCTCCTTCCCACCTTGCAGGTGAAAAAATGCTAGCAGTTGTGCAGTGTGCCAGTGCCCTTAAGGAACCTGAAAAAAATTGGGATATGTCCAATGTTTGCAGAACAATAACGTTAACACTCTTACATTTATTTTTAATTCTATATATTTTTATTTTGACAGAGTTACCATCTTCCCTTGTATGGTCCCAATTAGAAGAAATGAGCGCGCCAAAGCATCGAAAGGTGGACAGCGAAAATCGTTCTTTTAAAGAACGTTGGGAGTTGGATTATTTTTTTGTTAAATGCAATGGGAAACCACTATGTTTATTGTGTTCTCAGATTCTGGCAGTCTGCAAAGAATACAATGTAAAGAGACATTATATTTCTCTACACGAAAAAACATATTCCCAGTATACTGGAGACCATAGAATGGCTATACTGAATGAATTAAGGAGTAAACTGAATAAGCAGGAGACTGTAACAAGCATAGAAACTGCAACCGATACTGCCGCACTGAAAGCATCCTTTATAATCTGTGAGGAAATTGTTAAAAGAAAACAAGCATTTGACAGTGTAGATGTTGTTAAGGAATGTGCCGTTAAAATGGCCAGAGTTTTTGGAAATGAAGAAATGGCAGCAAAATTTGATTCAATTTCCCTTCAGCCCCAAACCGTTGCCCGGCGCGTTTCTGCCATGCATCAGCAGATCACTCAAAAACTGCATGCAATTCTAAAAAATTGCTGCTATTTTTCCCTCGCTTTAGACGAGACCACGGATTCCTGTGGAACAGATCTTTTGGTTATTTTTATTCGTGCCATCGATGATGGCTTTAATATTTCTGAAGATATTTTAAAATGCGTTTCGTTACCCAAGACGGCAAAGGAAGAAGACCTTCTAAATGAGGCTAAAAGTTCCCTCTTGGAATATGGGGGGTTTGATAAATGTACAAGTGTTATGACTAATGGTTCCAAATCAATGACTGCAAAAAGCCTTGGTCTTTCTGCATTGTTAAGGAAAGAAGGTGCAGACTGCGTGGTGTTGCACTGCATCATGCACGAAGAGATGTTGATCGGGACTTTACTCAAGATGTCGGATGTTATGGAGGTTGTCGTAAAGATTTCAAATTTTATTCTAGAAAAGAGAGGTTTTATAACAGCCGTAACAAAAAAGAAGTTCAAGACATTCCTGGATGAACTCAGTGCAGCTTATGGTGACTTTGATTCGCACAAAAATGCTTATTGGTCAAGCGCTGGACAATGTCTGTTTAGATTTTTTAGCCTGCGAAAGGAGATTTATCTGTTTTTGAAGGACACAAATTACGACCCTATCTTGACAGAAAGTCTATGCAATGAGGACTTTCTCAGTTCTCTTGCGTTCTTAACAGACCTCACACACTATTTACATTCCCTGAAGAAAAATATTGAAGCCAAGGACCAACTTATCACACAGCTGTACACTCACGTTTCCGTGTTTAGCAACAAACTCATGCTGCTGAAACTCAACCTGATAAGCAACGACTTAACGTACTTTGAGTCTTGTAACGAACTCTACAGGGAGTATGAAGAATGCAATATTTTTTTAGACTTTAGCAAGTTTGTGGAAAAAATAGAAGTCCTGATTGAAAATTTCAATCTAAGATTCCAGGATTTCAGCAAAATCAATTCTTGCTTCAAACTGTATAATAATCCACTTACGACAGATATAATAAGTGAAAGGATGGAGTATCACATGGAATTGTGCGACCTACAGGCAGACCTGTTCTTTGCTACGAGGGAAGAACTAGGAGTGCCCTTTTTCAGACTTCTTCCTAAGGAAAAATACCGTAACCTTAGGGATTTGGCACTCAAAATGACTTCTATGTTTGGCAGTACCTACATATGTGAGAGGGCATTTTCAGAGTTAAATCACCTAAAGTCAAACTACAGAAACAGTATTTCAAACCGCACATTACAAGAGATTTTGCATCTTTCTATAACCAACATCAACTTGAACTTTGATGAACTTGTATTATAGGCAGGTATTACAGGTTTGTTTCCTGTGCCAAGCCAGAAACGTGTAGCTCTCAGTCCTTTAAAGCTATTTGCACTGTAGGGGGCATTTAAGTATTGCAGATATTAGATGGGCAAGTGCTATTGGCAGAAATCATATATAAGCAAATCAATTCTAATTTTTTTTTTCAAGAAAGCCAGAGACAGAATTGACCAAGAGATTTCTTGAAAACTGTTTGTTCGATGGTTCCACAAATTGTTCGAACTTGGAAAATATCATCCATTCCTTTACCTGCTGTAGTACACTTAGCAGCAATAGTGTGTGTATGTTCTCCCCTGTAAATGCAGTTACTAACCTTATATCCTGGTGCTGGGTCACTGTTTTAAAAAAAATCACCCTAGGGTACTTTTCTTCAGAATATGGGGATGCCATTTTGGCTGCAAGGCCAAGGCACCACCTAGGACTATGGGAAAGTGATCAATACCAGCCTCTGTATAAAAATACACCATGTTTGTTTCTTAAAGTGGTGCATCTGCAGATACGAGTGTATGTTATTGGAGGAGGGGTTGTTCAATGACAATGTGCCCTGGTCTTTTTGTGCTTTGATTTTAAATTGTTGGAAAGGGAGTTATCAGCTGGACAACAATGCAGAAGTCAATTGGAAAAGTGCGTTGCTAGGGCTGTGTGAAATCATAGTAGGGAAAATACTGATTTCTTTCAACCATAAACTCTTCTTGAAAAGCAGATGACAAGTATCTATGCCCTGAGTGTCCTAATTTATTCTCCACCCATTCATGTGTGCCTTCCATAGTGGGTGGTGCACAGATTCTCTAGAAAGCAGAGTTCCAGAATCTCTTCACGATAGAACAAGGTGATGGAGTGGTTGCACGACACTAAGAGCCTGTGATACCATGATAATCTGTGATTTCTAGAATAGGAAACTGATCATAAAGATCATAGACAGATTATCATGGTCTGCGTAATTAGATTTGTTTGGGTAAAAATATGTATGTTTTTTTTTTTTTTTGGCAGTTTGGATAGCCCAACTTGAATGAGCTTGTAACAATTGGGGGCTATATTTTTCTTTTAATGATCACTGTTTATGGGGTTAGTTTGTCTACTCTCCCCACTTTTGAGCCGTGCAGTGACTCCAAATAGGTGGCATATTGCGTGGCTTCATTTCACACATTTTCTTATTTATTCTCTGCTGGGTAATCCAAAGAGGTAATTTTTGTTGTTTTTCTGTTTGAACTAGGTGTTTCTCTACATGGTTCTAAATTCACATTGAAGCAATAAGAAACCATTTGATTAGGAACATAAACTCCCCGGTCAGAGTGAAACTGCCTGGAATTAGGCCTAATTTTGTGAGGTTTTGAAAATGATAAAGAATTTTTTTTAATGGTAAAAGGGAAATTGCTAGCTTAATACAGCTTCCATAACAGTATTGTGATTTTGTTTCTATATATTTTCAAGCATTTTTTGGAATATTTATTCCTTAATTAAATTTAGGAAATATGAAATTGCATGTTATGTGTATATAATTTTTTTATTCTGTTAATTCTTTCTGCATGAATTAATTATGACCATTCTAACCTGTTTATTTTTTTTTTTTCATTTATATTTTTGAATCATATTTAAGAGTAAATAGAAATACCTGCTCTGTGAGGAGTTAAGCTTTTATGATGTTAACATTTGAAAAGGGAGGAACAGCTTTCAACACTAAATTTTATCTAAATTTATAATTGAAGGTCATTTAAATTGCAAAGTATTTTTGTGTAAAACATTTGTACAAAGATGGATCATGGTTAAAATGGCTGCCAGTATTCTGCACTGTCTATAGGGGCAGATTTATCAAAAGTTTTTACTCTATTCGTCTAATATGTTATGTTTGATTTGTACAGGTATGGGATCCCTTATCCAGAAACCCTTTATCCAGAAAGCTCCAAATTACGGAAACCCGTCTCCCATAGACTCCATTTTAATCAAGTAATTCAGAATTTTAAAACTGATTTCCTTTATTTCTGTTGTAATAAAACAGTACCTGTACTTGATCCCAACTAAGATATAATTACCCCTTATTGGGGGCAGAACAGCCCTATTGGGTTTATTTAATGGTTAAATGATTCCCTTTTCTCTGTAATAATAAAACAGTACCTGTACTTGATCCCAACTAAGATATAATTACCCCTTATTGGGGGCAGAACAGCCCTATTGGGTTTATTAATGGGTTAAATGATTCCCTTTTCTCTGTAATAATAAAACAGTACCTGTACTTGATCACAACTAAGATATAATTACCCCTTATTGGGGGCAGAACTGTCCTATTGGGTTTATTTAATGGTTAAATGATTCCCTTTTCTCTGTAATAATAAAACAGTACCTTGTAATTGATCCCAACTAAGATATAATTAATCCTTATTGGAGGCAAAACAATCCTATTTGGTTTAATTCATGTTTTATTATGTTGTTTTAGTAGACTCATGGTATGGAGATCCAAATTACGGAAAGACCCCTTATCTGGAATACCCTTAGTCCCGAGCATTCTGGATAATGGGTCCTATACCTGTACTTTGTGAAAACACTTTAGAATAATCTTTCAAGAAGTTCTGAGGCATGTCGAGATATAGAAACCTTTCCGTTCAGTTGCTGCCATGCCTGTTGGTTTGAATGGGTCTTGTTAGTTTGAAAAAGATCCCAAATGGCGGAAAAAAGGCTGAGCTCTAACTACATTTCTTGTCTTGACCTTTGCTAAATCAGCCCCTAAGATAATGACATATATCTTTTTTTGCTATACATGCTGGCAGGTAGAAGGTGGTGATATTAAATCAATGAATCAGTGCACTAAGGGTGTTGCACTAATCACCTTTTATATGCGGAGTCTTCTCCACACACACCCTTTCTCATGGTCGACCAACAAAGGCTAAATATTTATACTTATTTATAAAGCATACTTATGACCTGAGGAGATAACATCACCATAAGAAATACCATTTTCCAGAAGGCTGTTTTTGTTGTTTTGTCTACAGACTGTAAATAATTTGTGGCAGTTTTGTAATAGCCCTAAGGGCATTTCTCCTTTTGTGCTGTAATAAAATGGTATCATTTTTCAAGAATTGTGTTATTCGTTAATTATAACTGCTGCATTGTTTTTTAGGAGACTAGACTTTATTGGGGGGGGGGGGTGATAGCTTTAAACAGGCATAAATGTGCCTGTTTCCCAGATGGCTGAACCATAGGCTCTAGTTCAGGGTTTCCAAATAGACACACTGAAAGCCTGAAAATGTGCTTGATGATCCAGATATTCTAAAGGTGCCCATACATGGGCTGATTTCAGCTGCCGATATTGGTCCTTTAGACCAATTCGATCTCAGTTGGGCAGGTCTGATTTTTTTGTCGGATCGAGGACTGCATTGGCTCATTGATGCGGTCCCCCAACTGGCGGCGCCTATGCCCGCTGTTTTAATTTGATCTTTTGGCCTTCGGGCATCCTATACTTGTAATCTTGTCAGATTATGGGACCGCTGATGAAAGGTTGGGCTGCACGGTGTGTCCTGACAGGTATGGCAGCGTTCTTTCATTTTAGCAAGTGTTTTTGTTTAATGGTGTTTATTGCAGTGTCCTGCGCTTGTCTCTGCAAGTGAGTTATACTCTTCTACTTGCACAAAACACATGCTTGCTTTGATAGAGTATCCCACAGTACCGCTCCCATTCCTTCATGCTGATAACTTCAAAACTGAGGTTTTATTGGTACTTTCACTTTTCACTTTTTTTGCAAAAGAATGTGTGTGCTATTAAAAGACTAGATGGTGCAGTAAGGCTCTGGTTTTACTTTCATCAGGGGAATGCATCAAAATATATTAAATTCTGGGAAAGCATAAAAACTGAGCAAGATGGAATTTACCTGTGTGGGACCACAGAAAACATGCAACGATTCCAGGAAACCATAAGAGAAGGTGATAGAACCTTTTCCATTGATTTCTACAACTTTCAGAGAACCCATTTAGATGTGTAAATCGGTCTTACATGACTCACATATAAAATAGGTTAGTAGGCCAAGCACTTGATCTATTGTTAAGACAGCTGTTGCAGTTTTTGGATCAGGGACTGTATGTGGTTAGCAAAACCATATTGTCCATTGATGTGCCCTGTTGAGTGACTGGGCTGAACTTTCTTTCTCTGTATGGGTGTAGTTAGTGGGGACTTGTTAATCTAGACCAGTGCTGTGCTTCTTTCCAAGTGTTAATACTGTTACATTTTCCTTTGATTTCTATAGTTATCTGGAGAATTGTCTTGGATGTGCTCTGTGTTGGAATTGAGCTCATTTGCTGACATCATCATGTTCTTAAATCCCTTTTAGCCTGAGCCAAGCCCACCTGGCTCTGCTGCCGGCTCACAGTTTTGGAGTGACTGTTCTAAAAAGTAAGGCCTTAAAAACAAACTGCTCGAAAAATATTCCCAAACTGTAGTTTAGGTTTTATTTATTTCTCCCTGGTATTTGAGATTTTTACTCAAACTGTCTCTTGTCCGTTGAGTCTTTGTAGACTAGATGGCCAAAATTTGAGACACCCATTCTAATTAATAGAGTCGAACCCACAGCCGTCGTTGCCTACACAGGTGCCTCTATGTACATACCATGACATTCAGTTCTTATTGCTTTGTGGCAGTTTGATAGGACTTTTTGCCCTGTCGACAATAGAATGACCATACAGAATGGGTTTGTAGAGATAGGAGTGAAAGTTCTTGACTGGTCTGCACAGAGCCCTGACTTCAACCCAACTAAACACCTGTTGGATGAATTAGCGCACCCAACACCAGTGCCCAGACTCTTCTGTATGATGGGAAGCAAATATGTTTAACAATTTTCCAACATCTACTGGAAAGACTTCCCACAAAAACAGAGGCTGTCTTAGCAGCAAAGAGATGACTAACTGTATCTTAGTACCCTTAGTTTTGAAATAATATGTTTTGGCAGACCAGTGGCAATGTAGGTTATGGATATGTTTATCCTGGAAAATGACTGACTAGACCACTATTTTGCCAATTCTGAACTGCAACGGCATTAAAAAGGACCACCCCCACCCAGTCATTAGATATAGGCACAACTACACCTTTATCAGTATGAGAACTGTTTAATGATTTACAGGGCACAGCGAATGCAGACAATCATCTGCCAGTTATTGGAGCTTGCTATAATGTCTATAAGAATGTATCTTGTAAGAATAGAATTTGCCAGAAAGTTTGAATGCAGGCTCCAGTGGTTTTCTGTTGCTGAATAATATGGATTGAGCCTTAATGCATTGAATAGGTTGTGTTAGTTAATATTCTACTGTGCTTACCTTCAGCTAAGGAAATAAGAGACCACATAGTATAATTAACATGCCTAATCTACTAATCTTACTGTATATTTATTATACCACCTACCATCGTTCATCTTTAGATCCCCATATCTCATAGCAGAACACATTTCTCCTACCCTAAAATATGGCTTCCTCACTAAACATGCCTTTCCGACCTTAATCTGTCCTTTTCTTTGTCAACTTCACGGTGTGGAAGTAGGTTTATGGGCTAATGTCTGTATAAAGTGTTCCAGTAGCCAGCAGGTTGTTGGGGTAAGAAGCATCACACTTTATTTACAAAAGGGAAGAGATAATAAAGCAGTCCACAGAGAGAACTTGGTGGCACAAAAGGGAAATGGCCCTTGAGGGTGCATGGAGTGGAACCAGCTTCCTAAACGAGTACTGAAGAAATGGCAGAAAGGGGCTGCTCTCTGTGAGGACCGGGTGTTGATTTCGAGTTGATTTACTTCCAGCGGCCCCCAACTTTTCCTTTGCCTCCAGCTGCCTTCTTGCTGCTGTTATGGGGGAAAACAAAAGGACAGTGATTAGTCACAACTAAGGCTGCTGTCTGAAACCCCAGCACAGAAAGTAATAGAAAGAGCATCTTCAAGGCAGGGCAAGGAAACTGTCACTGCTCTGATTTAAAGGGGTAGTTTACTTCAATAATACTTTTTTAGTATGTTGTAGATAGTGGTACTCTAAGCCAAGATATTTTAATAAATTGAGGTGGGGATATACTCTTTCAATCCTTTCTGTGTTTGAGGGCATCAACCTTTTTTTCCTCAGATCCCTCCCCCCTTAAATCACACAGCAACACCAGGCATAGCCACTTACCAAGTCTTCTGGGATTAGTCTGAGAGTGAGTCTGTACATCCCCACATGCTAGCTGCCCCCCTTCCAGTGGAAGGCATGCTCAACTTAGACATTGGCTGGTGCCATCACATTGGCAATACCCATCAGGACTCGCTTAAACAGACAGGCACTGGTCCAAAAAAATGCAGTTCTGCCATGTGCTGCCCCTTCAACAGAAAGCTATAAGCAGCTGGTATTTTTGGCACGGCTTTTCAATATGACCTGTGCAGTGCCACAAGTATAGCTGGTTTATGAATAAGCGAGACCTGTGGTTGAGGACAGCAACAGTCTTTGTCTGAAGTACATACTGTACCTGCTTTAAGAGTCAGTGAATGATTAGCGCTTAGTTCACGTACTCATCTTCAGCGACACATAGGGTTAAACTGGAGATATCTGGTCAGGCTGCTGATATCACATTGGTAAGATATCAGCTAGTCACAACTCTCCCATTAGGCCCCCTGATATCTCATTTGGTCTATGATATCATGGTAAGCATCAATATCATACCATAGCTGCAATTTGGTGAGTATCCATTAGGAGTGGCTGCAATAAGCGATAGGAGTTAGGCTTCATACCCATGTAAGGTTGGCACAGGCAAAAAGAGAGCGCAGTTTTTAATGTTAAGCTTTTTGCCTGTTTAGGAGGTGCTATAAATTGCTTGGTTAAGAGTTGCAGAGCATCTGTTAGATCTGTTATAATAATTACTTATGGGACGGGGAAGTTGCAAAGGGCTGATATGCAAGTATGGGTCATGCCAAAGACCACTGTAATTCAGCACGCCATTGCAATGCTCTTTGGGAAGGAGTCTGGATCACACAGGGAAGGAGTATGGAAAGAAGTTATGCAGAGATTTGTTTGGACTGAGATGAGTATAGTACCATGCACATGTTCTGGTTGGTATAATGATTGGCTGGATTAATGTGTTGACCAAAATGTAACTTGTCCTGGTTAAGCCTAATCAGGGACTGTCTTTGCCTTTGTATGGATATTGGTGGGAACATTAGCTCATCTACTGCAATAGGACCCCTGTGGCTTAGCTTTGGGTCACATATTTCTTTTTAAAATCGAGGTGTGAGCTTCTTACTGGGTCAAGCAGACCTAGTTATTCAAGTGGTATCTACTTATTTTTAAGTAGGGTTTGTGTTTATTTTAATTTTCTATAAATTTCCATTAAAACCAAAAAGCATCAGTTATTGAGCAATGAAAAAGTAGGAACTGCATACTGAAGGCTTTCCATATGGGCTTGGGTAAGAGAAATGCATGTAGACATTTTCTCAAATTGAATGTGTTTAACCGGTAACAGTGTCGGAATGGCCCACCAGGGTACCAGGAATACTTCTGGTGGGTCCTTCTGCTCATCAGCCGCATTGCTTTGTTTGCCTATATCATGGTCATTGCTCATTTCTGTAGGAGAGAACTGGGAGAAGATATTGAGGGAAGATGAGACGAGTGCATGTAAAATGAATACAGAAGGCGAGTGGAGAGTTGAGGGAACTTTGTTGAGTGGACTTAATGTCTAAGGTCTTCTGGTGGGCCCCAGCCACCTGACTTGTAACGTTGGGCTGGTCCAGCATAGATGTTGCCTATTTCAATATGTGTTGGGACTGGTGTGGCTCTATTAGAACCTCTGATCGAGGCTGTAGCTCTCATGCACATCTACATTTTTCACACAATTCTGATCCCTACGATTATCATTTCACTATAATGCAGTCTCGAACACATGGGTCCATGCAACCTGTGGTATCTGTCTGGGAGAGGCAAACAGAGTCGCAGCAGGCTACAGGTCAGTGTGTTCGTAAGGATAAAGAATTGCATCTCCCTTTATCCTTATGAAAATGTATATGATTTCCATGCAACCAATTTGTCCAGATTTATTTTTCTTTATAGACTTTGTTGCATGGAAAATGCATATCACATGATAAGTCGCATTTCAATCAAGTTGCATCCTATGTTCATGCTGCCAGATTTGGACAAATGCAGAAGGAGCAAACTCATTGATGAACACGAGGCTTTAGGGAAAAATTAAGTGGAGTAAGTCTTTTTTGGGGTTGTATTACTTTCCTCTCCCCACCCCCCAAGGAAATACTGGGAACAAGAGCTGAGGCATGCTGGGGTTTGGATTGCAAAAAGCATGGAGTTTCCAAGTTTAGAGGAATAGGAATGTTAAAAATCAGGATTGAATGGAGGGGAGGCTGGGACTGCGCTGAATTTTGGGAGACCTATAGACAGGTATGAGCTGGAATTGGAGGGTGCGATGGAACTAAGGTGAGTACCAGGGCAAGGTGGGCTACTCACTGTTTCTGCAGCTGATCAATACGATTCCTGAGGGTTGTAATCTGTTAAAACAACATATATCCCATTTATCCTGGAGTCTTTTTTTTTTTTCTTTTTTTTTAATTTC
This sequence comes from Xenopus tropicalis, assembly GCF_000004195.4. Lineage (NCBI taxonomy): Eukaryota > Metazoa > Chordata > Amphibia > Anura > Pipidae > Xenopus > Xenopus tropicalis. The sequence goes on along the minus strand of NC_030680.2, from coordinate 21,885,197 downwards.
CCCCACTTTTTGCACCCTCACACCTTCTTTTAAGGGCTGTGGGATTTATACTGGAAACCTGTTACCTGATCTCCTCTTACTAGGACACAGCTCCGATCTGTGAAAGTAGAGAGTGGCAGACGTGCCGTGACTGTGCTCATAACACACATACACATATTCAGGCGTGTGGGCCAAAACACAGTTACTTACCTTGATATAACACCCGGGCTGGGGCCAACAGCAGAGACACTTACCCCTCCACTTAATTCCCGTAAAATGAAGTGACTGGCACCAGAACCGCAAGACACCTTTCCCTTCTGTAGCTTTATTTGATTTATATATTTGTTTCTAGATCTAGAAAATAACCAGCCTATGTTCCTAACTCTATTCCCATTATTAGTTAGATAAAAGCTCCCTGTAAAGACATGATTGTCCTCCTTGCTTCACACTAAAGCATGGTGAATGTGACTATCCAACAGGTGCTTGCAGTCCTGGTGTGCCACTGTGCTATGTTCCGTGCTACTGTGTCTCTGCTCCAACCCCAGTCCCAGTCGTACCAGTTTCTATGCCTGTGACATGCCTGAGTGCACATTTCTGTGCTGCATCCCCAGCTGAAGGGGTATCACTACTTACAACTTGGAGAGTTCCTCTACTCTCCTGTGCAGAGTCGTAATCTAAGAAAAACCGATAATGATGTGAAAAGGGGGCACTGGAGGGAGTTACCCAGTATATACTGTTCTGTAACTATCCTGTGATTGCCATATACATTTGTGTATGATTGAAGCCTAGCAGAATGTTAGTATTATAATAATGGTAAGTCTAAAACATTTGCTGAGTACTACCGAAAACCTTTCAATACTCTTCTGAGGAAGAGCGGTGAAACATTTCAAGATTATTCAGCATGTCCAGTTTCTTGACTTTTACCATTACTAAATACTGTTTATCACAGCCTGGATGAAAGAACAACATAAAAATGAGCTCCTGTTGCAGAGTTGTTCAGATGAAGGATGAACTGTTTTTAAGACTACTCGAGCAACTAAATAGTCTACCATTACCTGAATGAATAAACATCATAAAGAGGAGCTTCTATTGCAGAGCTTCTCCGATGAGTGGTGAACCCTTTTCAAGCAAGTTTAGTTGCTTTAGACCTACCACTACTAGTCTATCATGACCTGGATGTATAAACACCACAGAGATGCTTCGATTGCAGAGCCATTTGGATCAGTGGTTATATGTTTTCAAGACTAGTTGCTTTAGACCTACCACTACTAGTCTATCATGACCTGGATGTATAAACACCACAGAGAAGCTTCTACTGCAGAGCCATTTGGATCAGTGGTTATATGTTTTCAAGACTAGTTGCTTTAGACCTACCGCTACTAGTCTATCATGACCTGGATTTCATGACCACAGAGAAGCTTCTATTGCAGAGCGACTTGGATCAGTGGTTATAATGTGTTTAAAACTATAGAAGAAAGTCTAGTTGCTTTGGACTTACCACTGCTAATTACTGTCTATCATGCTCTGGATAATTGAAAACCATAGAGAGGAGCTTTGATTGCAGAAGTGTAACAGGGCAAAATGCAAAACCTAAAACCTTCTGCAAGGAATAGTCAGGTACTTATCCTATTTGGTTGAATGACTGCAATAGGTACTAGACCAAGAGGCATCTATGCACACATGATTATTCTCCCCCCTGTTTTTCCAGAGTTATTTTTCTGCACTACTCTGCACTGCTTACCCTATGCAGGACTAATAACACTGTATCTGCACTGCGCAGTCTACAGATAGACACAGGATGGTACATAACATTGGTGGACAGCTGGGATTACACATTGAGGAGCCTGGTGCATCCAGTTAGTGATTTATTGGTAGGCTTCTATTTATGGAATGTTAATGGAATGTTCCTGTTACTGAATGTTCCATAGAATAAGTCAGGCATATTCCAAAATGACCTTGAACAGGCTATATATATAACAAGAAGGAAGGAATCTACAGGCAAACAGAATGTTCTCTAGAACTTGATGACAGTAATAGAATTATTTACAAGACCACTTTCGTGGAAGCATAAATAATAACCAGTTCGTTCTTTGAGTGATCCTACGTAAGGCACGGACAACTTAGTGCTCTCCAGATCTTGTTAAACAGCATCCCCCAATATGCTGTTGGTCGGGTGCTGGGAGTTGTAATTTAACATCAAACATAATACAATAGGAAACAGACTGGCGTATCCAGAGACAGATAAATCATTATAACAGGATGACAACAGGATGCAGTATAATCTATGGATGATTTATGGCAAGGCAGTTTTATCCTCTATAAATGGAGGAGCACCTGCACTGTCATACCCTTTAAATAGCCTCTCAGCTACTATAGCTAAATATACACAATGCGTAGCCTATAATTAGCCCACTACTGGATGTTCTGCTTACAGAACCCCGTGTAGATTCATTACAGGTATAAGCTATATCCATATGTATAACATGGCACTGACTAGTGGTATCAAACCCATGGCTTTGCAGCAAACTACAACTGATATGCACTCCATAATAACCCTTTCATACTGGAGGAATGTTGGGTTTGTACTTCCCAACAGAACCTTCAGGAAAGGACCTCAACAGACTAATGTGGTTTTCAACTGATTAAGTTTTCAAACCTGTCTTATAACCATATGGCCAATTTTCAGCCATGTATCAGTCAAGAAGGCCTCATGTATGGGCCAATAAGCAGCCAACTTGGTCTGGAGGAGCCAAGTTGTTGGCTTATATCGGCCCATGTGTGGCCAGGTTTGCTTCCACCTACAGTGGACAGGGCAGCCATTTGCAATAAATGGTGCATTAAGGTACAACTCAAAGTTGTCTGCAAATAGTATTCTTACTGTACCTCGTATTTCTGTTTCTTCAGCTTCTCTCCCATCTCAAACTTTTCAGACTCCAACTGGTACAGCCAGTCCCACATTTCCTTTGCCTTTTCCCTGTGATCAACAAATAAAGAAGCGAGGACTAAAACATTGACCTATTTTCACTAAATCGATTTCCATGTTGTTAGATTCTAAACCCACTTAAACCTTATTTAGGAGCAACTACCTTGATAAACATGACACCCTGTTTGTTATCCAGCACCTCATTAAACTGTGCACAACCATGTCTAATACATATGTGTTACACAAAAGCAAAGTCCACAGGTTGTATTTAGGAGTTTGAGTGCCGGGGGAAGGGGGGATATTTGTATCTGTATAAGGGACTAGACAAATCCCAGTTACCTGAGCTTGTCATCATTCATGTGGTCGACATTCAGTGGTTTGCGACGGTCAGCCAGAATCTTCTTCTTTTGCTCACGGGCTGTCTGCTTCTTGCCTCTCTTCTGATCAGCCTGTAAGATACCAAAAAAAAAAATGAGGTCAAGGAACCTCTTGGAGATCAGGAGACCAAGGAAGCTCTTCTGTTCATTACTGAACTTTTAAGAGTTAGCGGCAATTGAATAGTTTTAAAGAACAGATGAAGACAGACAAATGGGCAAGCTGCATATTTTACTCTATAACATGTCATGATAAGTATCTATTGCCCATTCATTGCTTTTGAACTTCAGGTTTCCTCACCTTAGCCAGGTAGCTGCTGTATGTGGCACCCATGGAGGACAGAGCCTTCTTCTTCTTCATGTCATCCTCTGCACGCCTGATGGCATCCTGTTCCTCTCTTCTTGCCTTCTCTTCCTATATCAAGAAATAGAGTATTGTAAATTGACCATTCTATGGCAGTGGTTGTTGGCTTTGTCAATGTAATGGCTTCTTTTAAGGTCCAACCTTTCCCCCTGCCCCACCCCCCCTTAGCTTATAACGAGGGTACAGCTATATATAAATTTCAGTGTATAAGAGAATCAAGAATATGTAAGCTAGTAAAAGTTTTTACCCCAAATCTCACTCAAACTGACCTTTAAGCTGGGCTTTTAAAGGTTTTCTAAGAGAGCATTTAACCAGGTCTCACCCAAACACTCATCCAAGCTGAACACTTCATGCAACTGCCCCACAGTTTGGGGGTTTATATCACTGGGGATTCTGTTTCTGGCCCCCCATACTTACAGCCAATCTATTCTGACGCTCCTTGTCTTTCTCTGCTCTGATCCTCTGCTGATCAGATCTCTCGGCTCTGCGTTTCTCCTGAGGATCACACAGAGATAGGTTAATCAGTCATCGTTCAAAACCAGACAAGGTGCTAAACTGTGAGAATTCAAGTTCAACAAGGACAGCATACCCATTCAGCAACAGGACACGCCAAAGCCCCTGATGACAGGACTGTGCAAGTTATTGCAGTTATCTCAGCTGGCAAGATACCAGCACCAGGCACACCAACTGACAGGATGAGGATAGGTGGACTTCTCTCATTCCCATTGCTTAAAAATGGCTTTGCAGGAGTCTTGGCACATTGTTAAAGCATGTTAATAACAGGGGGAGCTAGCTCCCACCCAGTAAACTAGTCCATATCACTAGCTTGAATATGTGCCAGTTAGTACCACAGTCCTAAAACCCTGGCATGGACAAATCTTCAGTACTGCTAAAGATGTTCAGGTTTACAAAGAGGAGGACAAGCAACGGAAGAGCGGGAACTTCAGGAATAATCTTATTCTTTTTTTATAGGACTGTGTGCATACACATGCATTTATCGACCCTGTACAAATGCACATAAAATATCTGGAGGCTTCAATTTTGCAATAGTCATATTCATTTCCTCTCTACAGCGAATTTGCAGTATATATAAATGTGGGAAAGTATTTCAGAATGGGATTTTTCAAAACAGCATGGCACAAGGATGCTACCCAGTGGACTTATAAATGTATTACAGTTTGCTTGAACTTTCTCTTTGGCTTAGCATTTCCCATTAGTGAAAAGCATGTCCTAAGCTATTTCTGTCCAACTAACAGCTGTGGGCTGGATGTAACCCTCCAAGGGATATTTAAGGGCCCCAGAAGTTGGACAACACTATCAAAACAATGCACAATTAAACTTTACAATTCATGAAAAGGCGGGCATGCAGAGCTCCCAGTATCCCAGAGCACAAGGTTTGATAATGTATCACATACAATTCTTTCTTTCAGGGCAATGAGCTCCTCTTCTTCTTTCTTGCGGGCCTCAAAATGTGTGTCAATCAGAGACTGTAGTTCAATCAAGTCTTTGTTTTGTCTTTTCTTTTGGATATCCTGTTGAAAGAAAAATGGTGAGATATTGTAAATTGTGAGATTGAAATTACGACGGAACTACGAGCTGTCCGCCTTTAGTCTGTTATTATTCCTAGTCAATGCTATCTTCGCCTCAGTTGTGCTACTTACATCAAAGTCTACTTTTTCTCCCTCTGGGATTTTAGGGGCTGTCAGTCTAGAACACAAAAGGGAAAGAATTAAGCAAGTTGATAAAATGATGGAATTTCTCCAAAAGATTCTCCAAAAACAACTCTAAGCTTATCTAGAGAACTCTTTTTGTCATGTTTGCTGGAGAACATTTCTCTTGTTGCTCAACATGGCCAACACCAAGTATCAAGGGGACTTAGTATTTTGATCCAGGGACTGGTCCGATTGCCATCTTGGAGTCAGGAAGGAATTTTTTCCCCCTCTGCAGCAAATTAGAGAGGCTTCAGATGGGTTTTTTGCCTTCCTCTGGATTAACTAGCAGTTAGGCAGGTTATATATGGGCATTAAGGTTGAACTTGATGGACGTGTGTCATTTTTCAACCTGACTTACTATGTTACTATGTATTTGGGTAGGACAGAAGAAAGTCCTAATAGCTGGTGTCTTAGCATGACAACTTGTGAAATAAAGTTTTATTGTTATGCTATGTATGAAGTGTTGAGTAAAAATGGTTGGGCACATTACGTATAAGGCCATAATCATAAAAGTTATGGTATATCTAAGATGATGCATTCTCCGTTGTCATTCCTGTCTAAATTATCATCTATGTTTGGCTAGTCGGGGTTTGTGTTACCAAACTGTCTATAGAAAATGCCATGATGCCATACTAGTTACCAGAGCAATTTAGTGATAGGTATGCTGTTATGTACAACAAAGTAGGCCAATAAGCTAAACCTCAAGGTTTTCTATTTATAAGAAACCATAGGATGATGACCTCTGTTACCACATATCTATGAGGTCAGCATGAGATCATGAAAATGACCAGGAAGAGGCAACTGCCGATATTTCTTTATCATGCAGCCCTATGGCCTGATCAGTGGATTTGTTCATCCATATTTTGATTGATATGTTAAAGGCCAGCAGGATGACATCTTTATGGAGAAATAAGTTATTTTGAAATATTCACTTACTTGGGTTTTGGCTTCTCCTCTGTTGAAGAACATTGGATATGGAAAGAACAGGAAAGAGAGAAGTTAGAAAAGGACATCAAACACATCAGACATGCGGAGGAAGGGGTAATAATGCAGGCAGGGAAAGTAAGGGGGGTGCATGACAAATTAACAATCAGATACTGGAGAATATGCAGTAAATGAAAAGCATCTGTGTAAGGAACCCTCGGTTTTCACTCAACCTGGTCTTTACATTTCCAGCTGATTTCACTGGGCAAATGTGGCATTACATCTAAAATTCCAATGCAGTATAGACTGTAATGCAAGAGTAAGGTGTGTGCGGGCTTGTGCTGCCCCACCTGGGGTATTATCACAAGATGCTTTTCCACACTGTTAAACCATACTAAAGGCATTAGATGAGAGAAGACCACAACACTAAGATCTGGCAATCCTACGAAATGCACTTAATGGTCAGTGAATGAGTCAGCTAAATGACCACAGTCAACCTTTGACCTGTCAGACAGATTGTTGTTAAATTTCCACAGGAGCAAAAGAAGAAACGTTAGTTATTTAACAAGAGGGGAGTAAAATGTAAGGAGAACAGACATTATATCTTCATCCAGAGGTAATGGAATGTGACAGAGAGAAAGAATGTGTAAGTCAAGGGAAAAGGGTAACGGAGTAGAAATGGAAACCATAGAATTAAACTCTAAATCTTTATACGGTTTAAAAGAGCTACAGGGAGCTCTACAGCCATAGCCAAAGGCTACTCCTGTCTGTTATAAAGGGGTGTCTGTTTTAGGAAACACTTCTATCACATGCAAGCCCATAGTGTCTTATATATAAAGGACACACAGATATATTACAGGCAGAATCATGATGATGGGATAGGACTTGATTGAAGTCACCTATCAGAATACTCTGTTTTAGAGTGTTTCATTTTGATATCTTTCAATTAAGTCAAATGTGGGCATCACTGGTCTAGGTCTGTGTGAGGAACAGAAGGAGATTGATAACATAATGCCTTACAGTAATGATAATGATAATAGGAATATGGCAGTATGTACAGGGCCCTTGCTACTGGACCAGTTATGAACTGGATTGAGTAGAAGAAACCATAAATATATTTAGGGGTGAGAGTAGACAATCCCATGAGTGAATTTGGCTGGGGTGGGGGAGGGTTCACACAGCAAGTGGTTGGAATGGGAAGAAGGATTGTAGAAAGTGTTGAAAGGAAACAGCACACACAGGTGTAAGAGTGGGGATGTGTTGGTGAGCAGAACATTGCAATAATGTTCTACATATTTTCCCCAACAGTTAATTCACAAGAAATTGGGGAAAAAATCTCAGGATCGTTTTGGTAGGAAAAAAAAACAGGTTTGGCCAAAACTCCACATTACTTTTAAGCAGGACTGGGAAGTCACGTTGCTCCTATCTGCTTTTGAATATTGTGCAGGCCTAGACTATTAACCATTATCCCTGGAAACTACAGGAAATATGTATGTGTGCAAATTTATGGGGGACCTATGTTGCTGCAACTTCCAAAATCTTTATGCAGTTTGGCTAGTAATATATATGTAACAAATAATGTGAAATCAGGGGACTTATGCTCTGGCAATGGTTGCCAAGACACAGCAATTCAAGTAATACAGAAGCATTCCATAAAGAAGTGCATTTCATACTGTCCCTGCCGATTGGATGATCTACTTGGCCTTACTGTTGGTACAGCTTAACTCCCCCTCCTGTATCTGGGTTTACATAAAAGCAGACAACGGAGAGCAACGGACTCCACCAACCTAGAGGTGAACCTAATGTATAAAAAAACTGCTTAGGTCCTAAACAATCGTAGTGCTTTGGCCCAACCTGTAGAGTTAGACGGAGCGAGGGAGAGAAAAATATATTTTTTTTAAAAAAGTGATAAAGAGCGGAAGTCAAATACCATCATATTCTTCACCATGTTCTGCAATTAAAAAGAAATTATTAAGTTCACCTTGGTTCCCGAATAAGAAATCAAGTTTATGAAGACAGAAGTGCCACGTTCTAGAGGTTCCTCATGCACAGAACTTTGGTTTTCATGCATGTCTCTATTTCGTACCAGACTGTGTTCCTCACACACACAGTTTCATCTTACATTGTTTATTCCTGAAATCATTCAGTAGCCTTCTCATCAAAGATTCTTCTCAATACTCAAGCTTTACCCCAACCCCTATGGATATCCTTTGGCCAGCTAATACTTTCCTTCCAGCATTAAGATAGGATGGAGATGTTATGAAGTGAGGCTACCTTCTCTATGTAAAAGTAAGGCCTCACCTTGAGTATGCAGTGCAGTTTTGGGCTCCAGTCCTTAAGAAGGATATTAATGAGCTGGAGAGAGTGCAGAGACTGCAACTAAACTGGTTAAGGGGATGGAAGATTTAAGCTATGAGGTGAGACTGTCAGGGTTGGGGTTGTTTTCTCTGGAAAAGAGGCGCTTGTGAGGGGACATGATTACTCTGTACAAGTACATTAGAGGGGATTATAGGCAGATAGGGGGGGTTCTTTTTTCCCATAAAAACAAACAGCGCACCAGAGGCCCCCCCTTTAGATTAGAGGAATGGAGCTTCCATTTGAAGCAGTTTAGGGGGTTCCTCACGGTGAGGGCAGTGAGGTTGGGGAATGCCCTTCCTAGTGATGGCAGATTCTGTTAATGCCTATAAGAGGGGCCTGGATGAGTTCTTGAACAATCAGAATATCCAAGGCTATTGTGATACTAATATCTACAGTTAGTATTATTGGTTGTATATATAGTTTATGTATGTGAGTGTATAGATTGGTAGGTGTGGGTTGTGTGTGCTGGGTTTACTTGGAAGGGTTGAACTTGATACACCTCTTGCCATATTTAAAGCAGATATGCAGCAGCCATGCAGAATAAGCATACAGCACGCTGCTGACACCCTAAAGAGGAAGAGCCATGCAGGATCCTGGCCTTAGGGCAAAGTTTCCATTGGATAAGGTATGTAAAGGATAATGGGCTTCCTATATAAACCTATTTTAATCATTCATTTATAAAGATGGTATCTATAAATGTAAATAAGGCATCTCCACTGCTTGTATTTATTGGGCATTTTCTGTACTAGGTCTATGGAATTGGTGTCAACCTTTAAGCTTAATGTGAAGAAAAACACTCACATGTGTTGACCTGTAAAGGTTTAGGGAACTAAGGCTGAGGACCCCAGCACTACACACTCATTGCTAAAATATCCCTCAAGTAGAACAAAGAATACATCTCTCCATATTAACCTACTGGAGACTGGGGTATTCATGTTCTTACCTTCCTCCTCAGCCTCCCCATAAGCTTCCTCCTCTTGTGGTGCCTCTTCCACAACTGGTTCTTCTTCTTCACAGGTATTGCAGGCATTGTTCAAGCAGCAAGCAGAGTGCAGAAGGTGCAGGGGCAAATGGGGTATTAGGAAGCAGGCGGGTCGGAATAAAAGAGAGGAGAGAGAGGGAGGCCATAAAAGCCAACGCATAATTAGAACTAGGCGGATTGTAACGGGATGCAAGCAGCAAATGCTGCCAACCAATTAGTAGCCAAACTGAAGACTTTGGTACAGAATGAATATGAATGCCAAAACGCATGGCTTCAACAACAGGGCCTATCTATATGTAAGGTCTACGGCACACAGGGCATAGTCTCCACCAGCGTTTTTTACCTCTTGTAACAGGCAGATTCCATTTAACTCAATACAATGCAAGGGCATATTTGGCTGCTGAGACTATACCCCATATGCCAGGTCAATAGACCTAAGAAAGCAAAGCTACAGAGACAGAATATAACTTGCACCCAATAAGCTTTGGAACCCAGTGTTGCTTTCTACTGTTTTAGGTCCCTAGTTACAGAAATGCATCATCTTTATTGACTGGGATGAATCTCCTGCACATGTTGAAACCATGCATAATGACATGTATATTTTATTTACATTGCATTTTCAGTTTATACACTATGGACCCTATGGAACAGTTGTCGTAACCAGACGCTGGACCTGACTATGCACATGCTAAGGGTTATCTCCTCAATCTATGGATACACTGAATTCAGCAAATAATCATTGCCTAGTGCCTTAGCCAAAGTGTCTGGCATAAATTTGTCAATTCCTAGTTAGTTGTCATAGCAGCTTAAAGCTTTCTTTGTGCCATTGCCCAAAGGACTTAGGACACAAGGGCATTTGGTGCTGTGGTTGCCATGCAATGAGTTCCAGAAGGCCATTATGCAGTTGAGTCCTATGGGATACAGGGCATGGTAACTGCTTCACCAAACACTAGCTGTGTCTGCCACTTGTGGTTACCCTCACACTCTCACACAGTGGGGGTACCTTGTGTGACTTATCCCTAAAGCTAACAATATGTACTATAGTAGAATATCATTATGGGGTCAAGTCAGGGTAGAAGATTGGACCACCAGCTCAGCAGGCAGTATAAAATTTCTAATATCTTTTAAACCCCTTACGAGCCATCAACTATCTGCATGCTGGGATGATAATGATCCAGTTGTGACACTTGCAGACCCCACTCCATGTTAGCCTATGGTCAGGCATATGGTGGACTCAGGACTTATTAATGTCAGGAGTGGATACGGGTCATCTCTTTTTAGCTGATGTCTATGGATCCACCTTATGGACCCTTTGTAAGTTATAATATAATATAAAACATTCTGGGGTTGCTATCCTAGCATGCAATGCGTTGACCACAAGGTCGGCAGGCTGTATCTCCATGTTAGCACATTCCAGCCGCAAGATGCATTTCAGGCACAGTGAGCTGGAATGGCACAGCAGGCTACTAGCACAGACAGCAATGATAGTCTCATAGACAGAGCCACCAATGGGGCAGATAACTAATGGCTTATTTACCCAACTCAACAGACAGGCCTGAAGGCACTAAGACTGATTTTATACTACAACAGATATCAACTGACAGGTATAGATAGTGGTAGAGGAATACATAGTAAGGAATGCATTATGGATGAAAGAAGGGTCCGGTCACATACCTTGCTCCTGGCTTTCTTCTGCAGAAGGCGAGGGAAGCAAGAAGGAGGAGAAGAAAATGCATTAGAGAAGCAAGAAAGCAAGACAAGGCACAGAATAGCTCACAGCTAGCCCCTTACTGGCAGAAGAGAATAATAGGGTGGCACAAATGCCAGCGGAGCATTGTCCCCAGACACCAAGGGGCCCAGGAATGTGTGGTGCAAGGTAAGACAAGAGTAACTAATGACTGTACGAGTCGGAGTATCTCACAGGAAAGGCAGGACTTTCAAGGTGGCCACAAAGGCTGGTCCCAGGGCCACCACAAGATGAAAGTGTCAGTTTATCACTAGTGCCAGATACATGTAGGCTATGTTCCATGCAAGAGAACGCTCCCCTCACCCCTCTTCCCACAGTAAAACAAATGCAAATGTCCAAAGGGACCACACAACATACCTTCTTGTGCCTCTGTGGGTCGCATAGTGAGATATGACGAGGGAGGCAAAGAAAGCGAAAAAACAAAGCAGAAAACATTAGCATTGCGCAGCGGCCACAACATCGCAGAGACGCAGAGGGTGAGAGTCACACAAAGGAAATATGGGCCCCAACCTGGTGCCATGGTACCCGCTGCTGAGAGGCACCCTGTACCCTGTAGGCACATAGCCTAACACTCGTGTTCTCAAATGCATTTAACCCTTTGGCACCCACATAACATGGGCAGCCAGCAGGTTAAATAAAGAAGACATGCTGGTTAGACCTACTCCAGGATGCTCTATTCAGTAGTTAACAGGTTAATATATCCCGGTTTTGGGGGGGAAAAAAAGAAGGGAATGAGTTAAGGAAAGGTGGTTTAGGAAGTAAAACTCTTAAGAGCAGTCTGTCCAAATCCACAGTCTCGATGCTTTTTAACAAGAGGGTCTCCGTAGCTTGGGGCCCCCTACAATGAATGTGTAATGGGTGGTAGTTAAACATTGGGACCCTTGACCCCCTTGTCTATAACATACAGGAGACTGTGGATGTAGCAAAGTGACAGACCCTCGCTCTTTCAAACACACACCTCATTATAAACCATGGCTGGCCTAGACAGGCCACAAACCAGGGTCCAAGTTAGCATTGTTGAAAGGCTGGTACAAGTGGGGAGTATAGAGGATACAACCCTTTCACTGCCAGAGAAAAGCCTGCAACACCTTGCTGCCATGTTCCATTGACTATGAGCTATAAATCTTTTTTTTCCCAGCAATAAAATTTATAATGAGGCAAAAAGTCAAAATGGCCTCTGAGAAAGGCCGAGATTGTGGGCTGCGTACACCTGTAAATGGCACAGCTGGAATTGCATGGCTGTGATATAAAAGATATGATCTCCTCGGTACTGCACATCCTTCTGGCATAGAAAGGGTTCATAGAAATTAGTGACATTTTATTGGTCAGATAGGGAGTAACGTCATTCTAGAATTAGAGATTGAAAGATGGAGTTGGGGGGATCACTTCACCCATTTACCTTCTTCGTATTCTTCTGTTTTGGGGAGGCGACAAAACAAAAAACAGAAAAACAAAGGAATATGTTGGACTTTATAGCAAAAGCAACCAATTTACATAAGGGGTTTGGGCAGCTGCTGCTGGTCTGAAACACCCATCCTCAGTCTGAGAATGCTGGGAGCTGTAGTTCAGCAGCTGCCGGGACACCCCTGGCCTACACACAGCACAGCAATAATACATAGGGACAGGTACACACAGAAAGGCTAAGCTTGTTAACTCATTCACTGCCTGAACCATAACAGTAAATCGTAGGTGACACGGAGGGGGGGAAAAGAAGGGAGTACACTTGGTTAGAAGCCAAGATTTGGAATCGTTTCAAGTATGGGGATAAGAGTTATGGGGAGCTATAGCTGAAATGATGGGGTCAGTATCTTGGGCACAGAGAGAGTTAACTGTAATTATAGAGAATTAAAGCTGGAAAATAAGGAAACAAGCAGGACTTAGAGCTGGGTAATAGAGAACTGGCATTATAATGGTTAATATATAGGTGTATACAGAACAGTAGGAATTTAGGGATTTATTTAAAAAATAACATATAAAAATAGCAGTATTAAAGGGGTTAATGTCTAGGTTACTGGAAGCTTGAACTGTAATTATGTGAATGAATGTCTGGATTATAGGCTGAATTCAAAGGAAATATAAAAATGAATAATGAAGATCATAGGTGTAATAGGTTGGTTATTAAGAATATTATTCAGTGGAACTATAGGGCTCAATATACTGGGATTACAGGAAGAAAAATCCAGAATGAATCCTTGGAATTACAGAGAACAATGCCTAGAACTGCAGATATTACTAGCTGGGATATTAGTGAGCAATAATGTCTTATTTGGGGTAATAATAGAAATATTAGATAATATTATACGTCAGGCCGTGGCAGTAAAGGGTTTAACAGCAATTTAACAGAAAGACGCGGCACAATAAAACTAGAAGACACGTCTGGCTGCTCCTGCGTTTGGACCCCAGGCAGAAACTACAGTTACAGATACAGTCCAGCAGGTGGCAGCATAAGTAGCGCTGAGCAACCTATTAGTAGGATGGAGAGTTACTGAGTTAACTGGTGGGAGAGAGAATTTGAAAAGCAGAAATGATCAGCTAAAATGATAAAGTGAAGGAATGAGACAGGAGATTAATAAGATGACTGTCCCTGCTGTTAGAAAGAAATGAGTGAAATAAGTAGAGATAAAATTAATTGATTAAAGAAAACGCTATCAGCCTTAATGGTAACTATTGGCACAGTTATTTACAATACAGTCGCTCACTTACCCTCCACCTGTTCACTGTTGGCAGCAGAGCAGGGGCAATAGAGAAAGGGGGGAAGAAAAATAAAAAGATTCTGGTTAGTTTAACCATCTGAGGCATGAGTTCCAGCCCTACTTTTAGCTAGGGGGCAGCACTCTCACTACTATTATATCAAGGGGAAGTTAAGGCTTCTACAAACATTTATTCATTGTATTTGCCTTTACATTACAACAGTCACTCTGCAGTACAATGTATATATATTTATAGTGTTCCCATAATGGCAGGGACTGCCTGGGTATGTACAATGAGATCTACATTTATTGCAAACAAAGCTCAGGGGTAACTTACACTTCCTCTGTGTCAGACATGATGGCTTTTGGTCACCTGCAAAGAAACAAAAGGGGCATAAGACGGGAATTTAAAATGAGGCAGCAACCACAAGAAAAGAAGATTGGTTCCTCTGCACTGCTGGTTCTGCCCTTTGAAACAATGTAGCGCAAGTAGGTCTGATAATCAGCCGGCTTCTGCTACCTTGTTTACAAAAGTCAGAGCCATCACAGATCCGGTTTTCAATAGCAATTATAAATACAAATAGCTTCAAAACCACGGGATTCGGATAATAAAGGGATTTTGGTATATGACCATTTATTTTCAATAGGCAAACAATTTATTTTTTGGCTTTACATGCCCTTTAAACCTGGCTTTGTGCATTTATATTCACCTTTATGATGTACCCTTGTGGGCAATGTGCCAAGTAGGGTTCTTTTGAACATGTATGAGAGAGACTGGGGAACTGTGGCCCTAAGAGAGCCCAAAGATGTACCATGCAGGGTCTAGTGAAGTCTCTGCATGTATTGCCCCCAAGACTCCCCTTAATACTATATAATAATATATAATAACTGATACATTTCTGAAAGTATTAGAAGACACTGACTGATCAATACTTATACCCAAGAAGCCAATCTATAGAGCAACAGACCTCGTGCCTAATGCCCTACACTGTATCTCTATGGGTTCAGGCACACAAGGAAGCAATGGCTGAAGTGGGAAAGCATTAGGGCTGCAGAGAGAGGCAGCAATAGGGACATAAGAAATTCAATCTGTAAGCATATGCCTATACCTGAGACCCAGTACATCAGGTTATAACCATTAGAATATATGGAACAGAGCTTAGCCCAATGCACCCCCCCCCCCCCCCCCGTGTACCAATAAAACAGTAGCCACAAGACTGACTACTTTGTTTCAACATATGTAACCAGCAGTGCAGAAAAAGAGATAGGCAGACTGATTTCAATAGCAATGGAACCTACAAAACACTAAAAATGAAAAATGTGTAATAAATATAGGAAAGTTGCTTATATTTGCAATTTATTTTGATTTTTTGGGTTTATATTTTAATAATGATTCCTCTTTATAATGGCCCAGTAATATATTGCATTCTATATGCCTGACGTAAGCCAATTTGGAAGGTGCACCCAGGGGCTTGTTCCATGGCTCTTGGGCATAATGCCTTAAATTCTTGCCAAGTGTGGGGCCGGACAGATGGGAATGACACTGTGTCCCGCTGCCTATTTTAGGTTGCCCTCTCTCAGCAAGGAAGATCAGAAGGCTGCGTGACTCAGATGTTACATGAGATGGCCAGGCGGGTGTGGGGGACAACTGGGCATTCTTGTCTATTTCAGGACCCCAGGGAATGCCCTTTAAAGGTGATGGGAACCTGTAGGGAGGGCTTTATGGCCAGGGAAATATGTAGGTCAGGCTGTCGTCATGATCTGGAATAAAGGTGAAGTTATTGGCTCCCTGGTAATGTATAGGAAAAGGGAGATTATTTCAGTGCATTGGGCAAGGTATGTGTCCCTATCAGCCATTCAGCTGGGCAGCACAATAGGGTCCCAAGCGCCATTAGCCATGTGGCCCTGCCTGACATCACTGCGCCAATTTTACTCTCAGCAGAAGGCGTTTCTTTATAAGGAACACAGGGATAGGTACCCCCCAACTACAAGGTTATTGTATGGAAG
The DNA here is from genome assembly GCF_000004195.4 of Xenopus tropicalis. Lineage (NCBI taxonomy): Eukaryota > Metazoa > Chordata > Amphibia > Anura > Pipidae > Xenopus > Xenopus tropicalis. The sequence continues at coordinate 21,869,137 of NC_030680.2, read as the reverse complement.
AGCCAAGGCATTTTCCAGTTTTACTTCAATGTCTCCACAAGAGGGAGCTGTCTGAGTTAAACTGAGAAGGCAGCCAAAGTTAACAACCAAAATGGAATATATATACATATATAAAATATATTGGGGCTCTCATGGGGTTATACAGAGTTGCCCTCTGGCAGCAGCAATACATTATACAGAGGGGCACAGTATAGAGTTCAGGCAGCAGCACCATATGACAAGACTAACAGCTGCTAGTGGCCCCTCACCTCCTGTCTGTCTGCTCAGCCCTTATTTATGGCACACATAGAGCAAAAATAGCCCTCACCCAGAATATAGACACATCCCATAATGGCTAATAAGGATGCACAGGGCTCTTTAAGGAGGTTTACTTTAGCCCCCAATCCCTACATTTTTTCTAGTGAGTAATTCTATAGAATTTTATTGCACACTGTGACTAACCCCCAATACCCCCTAGTTCACCCAACATATGGTCTGCAAGCACCCATCTATTTGCCCCTAAACCCATTACATCAGCATGAGTAACAGTCTGCAATATCATTCTTATGTGCTCTTCTACTTGTTTCTAGCCAATGGGAAAAAGCTATTTCGGACTATGCTACTCACTTCCTGGTCACAAGAATGTAACCATTTAGGACTGGGGCAGCCCTGTACATAATAGATAGATAGATATAGATAGATATAGATAGATGTTGATTATAGAGATAGACAGATTAAAGAGATAGACACAGATATATAGACAGATAACAAGGTAATTTGATAAAGGTAGAAACCAACCCACGGATAGGTAATGATAATTATAGCCACATTGCACTTATCATTATGTATTAATACAATATATTTGTTGCTGGAATAACAGAACATTTGAGCAGGCATAGTGGCTCAATGGAAATGCTATAGAAAGAAACAGCGGGCAGATATATGTACACAGATAATCTTATTTAATCCAGATTAAACAGGTGGCCATACCCCATTGGCACACGTCTAGAGTTTATCTATGCCAAGCATTAGCCTGACATCCTTAAACCCAGCTGCTATGGTGGGCACCATCTGCTACCAAGCCCCTATATATATATCATCTGGGAATGGCAAAGCTGGGCATTATGGGGCTCCCTAATTCAAGCCATGGCAGGCTATGTACTGTATTGTAATGGTGGCAGTGCCCTGTGGGTAAGGTTGGCAGAGGCTGCTCCTGGGGTGCTACTGTGCCAGGGTGAAGCGTAAAGTTTAAAGTCACTCCAGGTACAGCAGAAGCAGTTGTTGGGCGCCCAAGAGAAATGAAGGGCCCAGGGGGCACTGACTGATAAGCAGTTTCAGTGTTTGTTCTTATTCCCAAACAATTTGGCTGTGGGTCCCAGTATATTCTATGCAACATCTTGGCCACTATAGCAGCTGTAGAACTACAACTCCCAGAATCCTACATGAACTCCTTGAGGCATTGTGGAAGCAGTAGTATTTTGTTTCCTTTAGCAGGTTCAGTATTGTTTGGGGGGAAATGATTCCATTATCTTTTTAGCAGTCCCTATTGAGGGGTAATTTCCAAGCCCCCCTATTCCACCCTACCTCCCTTACCTGAGGCCCGAGAGAGAGCAGCACTGGGGGTCGCAGCAGTTGTGAGACTTTTCAATCGCCCCCCGGGCCTGTTATGTCTGGCAGTTATACCGAAATGTGATCCGCGCCCCCGCCCCCCGGGAGGCACCGCAGGGGAGGGGCGGAGCCGGGAGCAGCTGTCTGAGCCGGGTTATGGTGGGGAGGGGGCGCGGTGCGGGGAAGGGGCTCAGTTTACTCCCTAATTATAGCCGGGCCAGGACAGCAGAATTTGGAGATGTCCCCCTGTGTGAGTGCAGGGAGTGCGGTTATAATAAGCTGAGCCCCTCTCTGCAGGGAAGGGGGTGGGGGGCAGTGGCTTTTTTTAACCCTGTTTTTACTCACCTAAGAAAGAAATCACGCCCAGAAAATAAAAAAAATAACCCTGTTTAGCAACATTCCCTGCTCTGTTAATCAGATCACTATTGTGGGCATCATAGACCCCCTAATATTTTATCTGTACCCCTCCCTGCTGGAGATTGTTCCATGTACTTTCCATGTACAGGTATGGGATCCCTTATCCGGAAACCAGATATCCAGAAAGCTCCGAATTCCGGAAAGCCTGTCTCCCCATAGACTCCATTTTAATCAAATAATTCAGATTTTGAAAATTGATTTCCTTTTTCTCTGTAATAATAAAACAGTACCTGTACTTGATCCCAACTAAGATATAATTACCCCTTATTGGGGCAGAACAGCCCTATTGGGTTTATTTAATGGTTAAATGATTCCCTTTTCTCTGTAATAATAAAACAGTACCTGTACTTGATCCCAACTAAGATATAATTACCCCTTATTGGGGCAGAACAGCCCTATTGGGTTTATTTAATGGTTAAATGATTCCCTTTTCTCTGTAATAATAAAACAGTACTTGTACTTGATCCCAACTAAGATATAATTAATCCTTATTGGGGCAGAACAGTCCTATTGGGTTTATTTAATGGTTAAATGATTCCCTTTTCTCTGTAATAATAAAACAGTACCTGTACTTGATCCCAACTAAGATATAATTAATCCTTATTGGGGCAGAACAGTCCTATTGGGTTTATTTAATGGTTAAATGATTCCCTTTTCTCTGTAATAATAAAACAGTACCTGTACTTGATCCCAACTAAGATATAATTACCCCTTATTGGGGCAGAACAGCCCTATTGGGTTTATTTAATGGTTAAATGATTCCCTTTTCTCTGTAATAATAAAACAGTACCTGTACTTGATCCCAACTAAGATATAATTACCCCTTATTGGGGGCAGAACAGCCCTATTGGGTTTATTTAATGGTTAAATGATTTCCTTTTCTCTGTAATAATAAAACAGTGCTTTGTATTTGATCCCAACTAAGATATAATTAATCCTTACTGGATGTAAAACAATCCTATTGGGTTTAATTAATGTTTTATTGATTTCTTAGTAGACTTAAGGTATGAAGATCCAAATTACAGAAAGACCCCTTATCCGGAATACCCTTGGTCCAGAGCATTCTGGATAACGGGTCCCATACCTGTACCTTCTGCTCTTTTATGCCCACTAGTCCCCCCTCTGATGGGCACATACATTACATAAATCAGTGATGCCCATCCTGCGGCCCTCCAGCTGTTGATAAATTGCCACTCCCAGAATGCCTCTGGACAGGCAGAGACATCCAATTTAACAAGTACTGGAGGTCCCAGGCAGTACATCCCTGACTTCTATAGGGAACATGTCTAACAATTGTTCCACAAGGGACCAGACAGGCCCGGACTGGCAATCTGTGGGTTCTGGCAAATCCCAGAGGGGCTGCTGTAAGATGCCATAGACAGTCACTATTTATTGGGCTGGGGGGGCTGTTTGGGCCTCTGTGCACTGGAAAAGCCAGGGTCTATTTTGGGTCTCAGTCCGGACTTGGGCCCAGGTGCCATGTCGTTTGTGGCTATACTGGCCATAGCAGAGGCAATGTGGTCACATTCGTGGCACAATATATTAGTGAAAGCCAATAGAAACATGCCATTTTTTTGAGGGACTGTGACTTTGTGCCCTCAGGAGCTTACATTTTTGGTCCCTCTGGTTCTATGGGGGCTGCTTATCAATAGAGCAGAGTGCTCAGTAAGTGGTTACATGGCCCCCACCCTAAACCCTGGGCAAAATATATAGAAATTGTGCATTAATAAGGATACTAACTGGTCTGTGTATTCCCAAGCCCCCAGTGTTACCCCCAAGGCAGACATCGGGCACTGCATTATAACCAGCTTACTGCATAGTTAACTTGGCATGGCCAAGATTTGCCAGTGGAATTCTGGGAGTTGTAGTCAGGCCTGGACTGAGATATATAATAGGCCCTGGCATTTCAAGTACACAGAGGCCCAAACAGCCCCACCAGCCCAATAAATAGTGACTGTCTATGGCATCTTACAGCAGCCCCTCTGGCATTTGCCAGAACCCACAGATTGCCAGTCCGGGCCTGGTTGTAGTATAGTAACAGCCACAGACAGGGCCACGGTTTAGACTTTTTGGGGGGCCCATGTCTGCATTATATTTATTCCTGCCACTTATGCATTTGTTTATTCTAGAGAAGATGTATGGACTTCTCTTTATCTGGGGGGGCTTTATATAGGGCTTAGTGTACACCCCATTACTGTTCTGTACTGTTTACAGTTTGTTGCGTATTATTAGAAATATCAGCTACCGAGTATACAAGGAAAGGATACAAATATCTGGGTGTTGGATCTGACATGTGGGCCTTATGGGTAATGCCAGGTCCAGACTGGGATTCAAAACAGTCCCTGGCATTTCAGTTACGCAAATGCTCCAACAGCCCCCCACCAGCCCAATAAATAGTGACTATGGCATCTTACAGCAGCCCCTCTGGCATTTGCCAGAACCCACAGATTGCCAGTCTGAGCCTGGGTAATGCCCATTATCATTTAATACTCAGGAGGGGCCCAACATGCAATAATATGGGTACCTATGGCCTAATGTGCTTATCAAAGAGTTTCATAGCTTGGCATGCAGCAAGCATAATAGGCTAAATGCATTGCTGGTCTGAAGTACATTCCTCTTTCTCTTATTCTGTTTGGGGTTATTTAGAGTGTTAGCTTTTTGCACAAGACTCTGAGAAGCTTTCCTTGCTAACATGCACAACCCATGGTTTCCGGTCCATCACCAGCAGGGGGGGCCAGAGCCTTACAGAAAGCATTGGGTAGTTGCCCCCCCTTCTGACCTTTCCAGAGCCCCCACCCCAGGTCTCAGTTTCACTACCCCAGGTGTGGGGGTCGTTTTTTTTCCCCCCTTGCAGTCACAGATGGATGAAGGGAGCTGGGCATAGACGCTCTACACACCCTGACCTCTCAGTGCAGGTAAAAAGGGAGAAAATCCTGAAATGATTCGGGGAAGGGGTTGCTAATTTATCATGTCTGCATGCGGAAAAGTTGTGGGAGCACCGAGGTGTAAGTGACACCCACCTAATAACTGCAAAGCACTTGCTGTCCCCATTTAACCCCTTCACTGCCTGAGGCTCCAGCAACACATTGTTGGGTGCATCTAGAAAGTGGGTGCTGGGACAAAGGCATTGCATTTTTCTGTAGAAATATCTCAACTCCAAGTGATTTAGGGTTCTGGGGAGCACTTGGGATCGGCACCTAAGGAAACGTAAGGATCAGATGTATCGCTGGCATAGGTGCAGCGTAATGAGCGCTGAGAAGTGGGGAGTAACCTTCCTAGAGAGAGGAAAACTGCTCCATGTCTGAATAGGGCTGAAAGCTCATTATACACTGCCCAAATAAATATGCACCCCGAAATGTCACTTCATAATATGCATGATATGCTGCAAACTGTCATTTGTAATCCTAATAATGCATGTGGAATATCAGTGATTTTAGGGATCTGTGTCCAGCACCTGTTTCTGCGCACCTTACATGGCAGGGTATTGAGGCACAAATAGCAGATATAGAGCAATGCTCTGCAGCTATAGGCACAGTTCTGTATCAGTGAGTATGGCAGGGGCAGTATTGGATATAGAGCAATGTTCTGCAGCTATAGGCACAGTTCTGTATCAGGGAGTATGGCAGGGGCAGTATTGGGTATAGAGCAATGCTCTGCAGCTATAGGCACAGTTCTGTATCAGTGAGTATGGCAGGGGCAGTATTGGGTATAGAGCAATGCTCTGCAGCTATAGGCACAGTTCTGTATCAGTGAGTATGGCAGGGGCAGTATTGGGTATAGAGCAATGCTCTGCAGCTATAGGTACAGTTCTGTATCAGTGAGTATGGCAGGGGCAGTATTGGGTATAGAGCAATGCTCTGCAGCTATAGGTACAGTTCTGTATCAGTGAGTATGGCAGGGGCAGTATTGGGTATAGAGGAATGCTCTGCAGCTATAGGCACAGTTCTGTATCAGTGAGTATGGCAGGGGCAGTATTGGATATAGAGGAATGCTCTGCAGCTATCGGCACAGTTCTGTATCAGTGAGTATGGCAGGGGCAGTATTGGGTATAGAGGAATGCTCTGCAGCTATAGGCACAGTTCTGTATCAGTGAGTATGGCAGGGGCAGTATTGGGTATAGAGGAATGCTCTGCAGCTATAGGCACAGTTCTGTATCAGTGAGTATGGCAGGGGCAGTATTGGGTATAGAGCAATGCTCTGCAGCTATAGGCACAGTTCTGTATCAGTGAGTATGACAGGGGCAGTATTGGATATAGAGGAATGCCCTGCAGCTATAGGCACAGTTCTGTATCAGTGAGTATGGCAGGGGCAGTATTGGGTATAGAGCAATGCTCTGCAGCTATAGGCACAGTTCTGTATCAGTGAGTATGACAGGGGCAGTATTGGATATAGAGGAATGCCCTGCAGCTATAGGCACAGTTCTGTATCAGTGAGTATGGCAGGGGCAGTATTGGGTATAGAGCAATGCTCTGCAGCTATAGGCACAGTTCTGTATCAGTGAGTATGGCAGGGGCAGTATTGGGTATAGAGCAAGGAACAGAAAAATGCTGGAAAGTGGATAGAATGGCAATGGATAGAATATTAGTATGTTTGTAGCAGAGGTTCTTGAAATGATGCAGTGTTTTTGGCAGTAGTTATAGTGTATGTTTATGGCAATGGTTATAGAATTATAGTGGGATAGAATGAAACTGAGTTTGAGGAAGTGGTTATTAGAAAGATAGACAATGGCAGTGTATATCAGAGTGATAGTGTGTGTTTGTGGCACTGGATATTATAATAGTGAGTTTTAGGTTGGTTATAGAAGAGTGATGGTGTGTTTGTTGCAACTGTTAATAGGTTTGTTGCAGTACGTCATGGAGTTATAGTGTTTGTGGCAGTGGATAGAATGATAGAGTGTTTGTGGCAGTGGATAGAATGATAGAGTGTTTGTGGCAGTGGATAGAATTATAGAGTGTTTATGGATAGAATGATGGAGTGTTTGGTGCAGTATAATTGGCTCATTCCAGCCTTAGTACATCTGTGCTGATAATGAACTGAGCTTCCCTTGTATCTGCATATTCGCAGCAGTGCTAAATTACATCACTGCCATCTCTGCAGATCTGTCAATAAAGGGGTGTTTCACCTTTAATGCAGAATTTCCTATTCCTGGCAACTCTGCAATTAGTTTTCATTATTATTTATAGTTTTTAAATTACTTTGTCTTCCTCTTCAACATTTTTCCAGCTTTCACTCTCATTCAAACCAATGCCTGGTTGCTAAGATAAACAAGACCCTAGCAACTAGATAGCTGCTGAAATCCGAAGCTGGAGAACTTTAATTAAAGGTTAATATAAAGGTGAATAACCCCCTTTTAGCATTTCATTGGGTCATTTGTTTCCCTTGGGTTTTGGCGGCGGTCCATTTGGGCATCTGTGCCTCTGGATATACCTAGCAGCGGGACATTGGTTCATTCTTACACATGTGGATCTTTCTATACTTTGCACATCTGTAAAAAATTGGTCCAATCCTGTTTTTGCACATTTATTGCAATAGTAAATTGCGCTACGCTCATTCTAGCCTTTTCAGGTCTGTGGCAAAGATTAAAGAAATGGAATAAAGCCCAAGTTCTCTATACTTGGCCCTTAGGGCCTGTATAATCAGAGATGTCCAACTTTGCCTATGCAGACTTCGTTGAACTCCAGCTCTCAGTAGCCAAATAGCAGCTGCAGGGCAGCAGTTCAGGTAACCCCTTGCTAAATAACATCTCTGTGGGTGCTGATACAAAGCTCTCCAATAGCCCATAAGCTTATTCTTCCGATTCCTGGGATTCTTGGCTCTTTCGCTCTGGTCCCAGAGCTCTTATTTCAATCAGGGGGCCCCCCAGATCATGAGAACTAGCCTCCGGCAACTATTTTCAGGGCTCTGCGCATAGCAGAGGGGGCTCAGATTACAGCAGGATGAACTAATTCATGCTCTCAGGATGCAGACGTGAATAGCTAATTGGCACGGTGTGCACCATAGCCGGCTCAGCGGCAGTCTGGATCCAGCAGGAAACTGTACCTTAAAGGTATAGTTCAGTGTAAAAATGAAGATGGGTAAAATAGACAGACTGTGCAAAATAAAAAATATAGTTAGTTAGGCAAAAATGTAATCTATAAAGGCTGGAGTGAGCAGATGTCTAACATAATGGCCAGAACACTACTTCCTCCTTTACAGGTCTCTAAGCTTTAGCAGTCAGTAACCAATCAGTGACTATAGGGGGGGGGGCATATGGGCCATAACTGTTCAGTTAGTTTGCATTTGAATAACTGAATAGTTATGTCCCATGTGCCCCCCCCTAAAGTCACTGACTAAGAGATTAGAGAGCTATAAGCAGGACGTAGAGTTCTGGCTATTATGTTAGACATCTGCTCACTCCAGCTTTTATAGATTACATTTTTGCCTAAGTAGCTGTATTAGAAATATTTTTTATTTCTCTGTTTGTTTTACCCAGTTTTATTTTTACACTGAACTGTTACACAAAGCATATACCCACTTTCGGCCAGGCTGAGAGAAATGGATCCGCTTCCTGTAAATCCCAGAGGGGCTGCTGTAAGTTGCCATAGACAGTCACTATTTATTGGGCTGGTGGGGGCTGTTTGTGCCTCTGTGTACTTGCAAAGCCAGGGTCTATTATGACTTCCAGTCCAGACCTGAATGGACTGTACCCCCTTAAACAGTGGTATAAACTATAGAGGATACAGACCCCACAGTCGCTAGAGGGCCCAGGGAACAGGGGGGCCCGGACTGCAGGGTGTGCTTTCTCTATAGCTACTGAAAATGTGTGTGCAGCAGACACGTGTGCATGTAAGCGAGTGAACACACACGGGGGGGACGTGTAGGCTTTGGTACACACCGGGCCCCTCCAAACATACACCGCAGGGGGTCCCGGCACCATGTCGTTACACCACTGCCCTTAAAGGCCACTCTGGACACAGGCCCTTGGGTGCCCATATAGAAGTTATAGCCTTGATAATTATTGGATGATGATAAAGGCCACAGCTTCTCACTTGCCCACTTTTCTCTTTATCTGAAATCGCAGTGTGCAGTTTCGGTTGCTTGTTCTGAGCAACTCTGATCTATTTGGGCCTGAAAATATTTCCAACCAATGACCTGCTCCCTTCAGAGCTCATGGGAGAGCAAACAGCAGAGGCTGCCATTAAATCCCTGCAGGACCCCCCACGGAAGCCTGAGCAGTGGAACAGTACAAAGGGGAAAAGCCGCAGTCTGCACAATGTAATTGTATCTCCCCTGAACATAATAAGTCACGGTTTATGGCTTTAACTGCCCATAAATTTCACTGTCACAGCTTGCACACTCCCTGCACAGTTCCATTTCGTTTGGCATTAAAGGGGAACTGTCACTAGTATAAAAATATAGGGATATGTAATGTCTGTTCCAAAAATATATATTTTTTTTTTCATTTTTGAAGCCTGCTCATCAGTAGTAGGCAAGCCAGTAGCATACAGACATGCAGTAATATTTTTAGGCCAAGTTACAATTGGTCCTCTATTTAATTTTGGAATTATGTAGTGTTTCCAGGCCAGGACTGACAATCTGTCAGGGAAAAGGGTAACTCACTGATAGAAACATTGGGTTTAGGTCCCACAGCCCCAAACCTACAGCCAAAGGAACAGATCAAACCTAGAAGAATCTGTGGGTTCTGGCAAATGCCATAGGGGCTGCGGTAAGTTGCTAAGGACACTCCCTATTTAGTGGGTTGGGGGGCATCTGTGTATTTGAAATGCCAGGGCCTATTCTGAATAGGCCCTTCAGTGCTTCACACTGGTCTGGAATGGCCAACTGCATGCCAGGGGCAAGCACCATTCTGAAGGCATTTTGGCATTCATATTAAAGGGAATCATTTACTCCAGGCACCAAGAGAACTAGACGGAGCAAGAGTGCACCCTTTAGGGGTCTGGCTATGCTGTGCATCTAGTGCTGGGTTAGACCGATGCCCATAACCTATTTGCTGTATCTGTGGCAATTCTGAAAAATGCAGAGTAACATGCAAGTGTGCAAAAACATGGCAGTTTGTCCCCATTTTTTGCACTTGCACCCTGCCATGTACTTTGTAAATGACCCCTATGGTCTGTCATGTAAGGTGCCAGGCCTGAAGTACCTGGCGTATGGCAAGGGCCTGTGCATAGTCAGACTCAGCAGCTACTTGGTTTAGGGCAGTGATCCCCAACCAGTGGCTCGGAGGCAACATGTTGCTCCCCAACCCCATGGATGTTGCTCCCAGTGGCCTCAAAGTAGGTGCTCATTTTTGAATTGCTGGCTTGGAGGTGAGTGTTGATTGTATAAAACCCAGTGTAGAGCCTTCTGTAGGCTGCCAGTCCACATAGTGGCTACAATAGCCAATTATAGCTCTTATTTGTACCCCCAGAAACTTTTTCCATGCTTATGTTGCTCCCCAACACTCTTTCCATTTGAATGTGGCTCATGGGTATAAAAGGTTGGGGACCCCTGGTTTAGGGACTGGGGCACATAGCAAGGGTGGTCATAACACGAGACACATACAATTGTTGCACCTGATCAGGCTTTAGAATCTCCGTGCCATCCTGGGGTATCCCATAATGCTCTGCAAGCAGCTCTGTCTCACTCACAGGGAATTCAATAAGGAATAAAAGAATATTGCGACAGATATTTATTTATAAAGCATAAAAAAGGTAGTAAAAAAAAGTAAGACTTGGCATAACAGAGGGAGCGGCCATGCTTCCCAGGAAGTGACATCAATGTACAGAGGAAATGCATTAAAGACAGGGGGCAAAGGTTAATCGGTATCACAGTTCGAAGTAGACTGAGGTCACATATATCAAAGAGGCATGGATACATTCAGACCTAAATAAACTGCACCCAGCCACTGTTGTGCTATTCAGGGTGCAATTTGTGGCCCTGATATACGTGCCCCAGGTTTGTGCTGAATGGAATGGCAGAGCAGTTAGACAACACATAGATCAGGAATAGGAACCCAAAAACAAGTTAGGCCTTATTAATGAAAAAAAAGTGGGTTGCCGTCTATGCAGGCAGCCATTTTAAACTCACAGCTGCTCATGAGTAGTTACAAAGACAGACAGTGAGCCTTGTTTCCCTAAAGAGAGCTGTATAATGTACAATAAGCATTGTTTCATTGAAGGTCCTCAGTTAGCGGACTGCAGCTCCACGGAGGGATATGAACAGAGACAGTATAAGCTAAACATTATTACATAAGGCAAAGTTATTTTGAGGTTGGCATTCCCTTTAAGGCAAAATGGTTTCGGCATTGATCTTATGGAAGCAGGTGGTCCTGTCCCACAATTCTGTTTGTTAATGACTCCCAGCAGGTTCCTGCGCTAGGGTAAGCCTGAGTCCCTGGAATGTGCTTCAGTGCCCTAAAAAACAAGAAATAAGGTTTTTGTAATTGTCCATTGTTAGTCATTCATTTCATGACCGGCGCTATATGTAACGCATACACTCTGTCTCCCCTTAGGCACCATGTTGCTTACAGTGACACCTCTGGAAGATCCTGGGCCGCCCTCTCCAACTCCACCTCCTACTGCACCAAAGCCCTCCAAAGACAATGCCCGGCTCCAGCGCCTTTTACGCAAAGCTGCAAAGAGGAGTGGCCTGCAGCAGCCTTCCTCACAACCCCCTAAATCCTTCCGCTCCACCCTCTCGCCTGTCAATGAAGGGGACCTGGAGAGCCCTGAACCTGTATCGCCACATAAATTTGTTCCTCCACCACTTAATCTGCCGCCGCGCTTCCAGATTCGCCCAATGACCCACCGAGTGCCATCGCCTTACCCAAAGCAACGCAGCTTCACATTCACCATCAGCGAGCAGCAGAGTCTGAGCCACTATCTGACTTCTCCACCACCTCTGGAAACACCCTCACCCCGCCCTACAGGATCCAGTACTCCTATTCCATTCTCAGAGGGGGCCTGCACCCCACTTCCTAGCACCACTGGGGTGCAATTAAAAGAGTCCAGTTACCATGACAGCTGTCTGCAGTTCTCCCCAGGATTCACTGATTCCCTTCCCCAATCATCTGTCACGCCCTCCTCCAACTCTGAGAATCGGGTCACCACTACGCTAATCCTGCCTGTGACAAAGCCAAAAAGGCCAGGACCTTTGGTAGTGTCCAAACCCACAGAAGAACTAAACAATGTGCAGATTTTCAGAGGGGCCACAAATACAGAAAGTATTAAATGCATCTCAGGAAACAAAGAAGTAGCCATTGATGGTTGCCACCCCAAAGAAACACTACCAGAACCCCCCTTAAATAAGGAAGATGCCTCGGATAAACCAGGTTGTTGTTCATCGATCTCAAAGACGGTGCTACAGTTAGAAGTGCCTTCCATTCAAGTGACCATGGAGAATGATGAGTCCATCTCTATAGGAACAGTGGCAAAGGAGGCTCCGCGGCTCACCTTATCTACTGGACTCAGGGAAACAGAGATACCAGGTGGCGCCCTCCCTTCCCAGTGTGCTGTAAATGCTCCTAGAGACTCCTCCTCAGCCGTGGGAGCCACATCCAGTCGGACAGCTTCTAAAGTAACAGTTTCACCTAAAACTGCCCAAATTACAGAGCCGCCATTACTCCCAAAAAAAGAGGTAATGACCCTCTTAAAAAACCCAGATAGACCAAAGGCACCAAGAAAAAAGCCCGGAGGAGGCTGGGCAAGGCTAGTGAAACACCTAACTGTGGAACCCGAGGAACCTAAATTCCCTGAACAGCAGCAAGCGGAGGTGACAAATGAGAAACGGAGCGGGGATGAGGGTTTATCCATAGAGGCAGCTCCACAGAGCCGGACCTCCCGGGCCAACAAGATGTGGGATGCCCTTTTATATCACATGGCCACATCCACCAAAGGGCAAGAGAAGCCAGGAACTGAGATTGCACCCCAGTTACCCCTTCTGCGCTCACGTTTGCCTCTCCTTTTGCACCGGCCCAGATTTGATGCTCGCAAGTTAAAGGAGGCGGCCTCCCGGCCTTTACGGAGAGTAACGGCTTTCTTTTGCAGGAGGATCAGTGAAAACAAGCCGCCACCAGCTGCCACCTTCAACAGAACGGCATCAGGGTGGAGCATACACAAGGAGGATACAGATAAAATAGAAGGGGAGGCAGGAGAGAAGGAAGGAGATGTCCAGGAATGAGAGACTAATAAAGGCCATTTGTTCCATTATAAATTCTGGACAAAATATGTAACCATTTTAGTCTCATTATGCCCTAATCTCCACATACACTCAACTACGCTGCATTCATCTTTGGCCCAGATAAATATGATAACACAAGCAAGGTCTAGGATAGCAGTCGTATGAAACAGTTACTGTTATAACCACTTCAGAGCTATGCTACACCAATCAGATCATCAGACCAGAGACTGGCTGCTTGCAGTTCGCATTGCTGCAACCTATCAGTACGGGACAACAGTAGGAGCACCTTGCTCGCTATTCCCAAGCATGCCTCATTGACCCTTATCTTCTAAAACCCTCAGTGAGTAGCTTCACATTGAAAACAAATTTCCACTAGCCGTTGGCTACAAATGAACCACCAAATTAACTGGTTTAAACAAGCAAGGCTTAAAGAGCATCCACATATTGATGGAATGTTTCCATAATATAGGTTAATAGTAGTAATTACCCCTTTACCAGTGGCTTACCTACCAGAGGGTATGGAGTACACCAGGCGTGTTACACCACTGCCCTCCACCGATAGCATTGTCCCCACTCTACTTATCAATTGCCTATGCAGTTACTAGAAACTCTTGGCCCTATGGCCTCCTTATTCATGAACTTCCAAAACACTAGTCAGCACCTGTTTATCTCAGCCCCTCTCTGCACCAATACAAGAGGTCCCATTAATACCTGTGCCCACTGAGACTTTTCCTGGTACCCAGGTGGGCCAATCCAACACTGCTTGGCTGGCACTAAAGTGAATAGGTTGGAAAGCTACTGGGCCACAACTACAATTCAACTACTGGTAAATTGATTGAGGTGTAGTTTAGAAACAACTAGAACCCCTCCACCCCATAGGTCTATTGTGATGTTAGTTTAATATCATCACATTTCCATTTTCCCATTTGGGTTTTTTAACACATATTTATGTATTGTCCTATAATTCAGAACTGTTTTTTTGGCTTTGCATAAACATTTCTGCTTCTAAAGTGCTAAAGAGTTTTGCCTGAAGAGTATTCTAGATACTGTAGCCATTGCTGGTGAATTTATTATTACTTGCCTGCCTTATAGAACATGTCTCGTTGTCAGAAAAAGTGACAAAACTGTTGTTTGTTGGCAGAAAGGAGTAGGATAGAAATCCCATGATTACCAGGAAATACGTTTCCCGTGTAGGCAGGAAGAAATGACTATACTTTTTTCTAACCCTACATCTACCTAGGTTTATAGGTTTATAGTAGAAATGAAACCCCTGATTAGTGTAACTTTAATATACAGGTTTACAAGACAGATGCTGGTATAAGGAACAGAAAGTGAAATTGAAGATGAGAAAGTGTATAAAGGGCTAGAAGAAGGGACTTATAAAGTGAACCCATCTTACCTTCTCAAGGGTCCTCCACATAAACCTTCTCGTATTTCCCGTGTCCAGCTAGAACAAACTTGTATTTCTTACTAGCGCTCAGACTCTGGGGGAGGGACAGACAGAAAGTAAGGTCAGAATCAGGGTGCAACTGGGATGTCATACTCAAGTAATGCACTTCCTGAGGACTTTGCAGACCATAGAAAGGCTTGCTGTGGTATCCAGCTATATGTCTTCCAAACTTGGCCCTAACCATGTACTGTGACATTGAAACAGTATTTATAATAAAGTGCTAGCACACAGTGTGCATATGTCTATGTGTGTATTTTGATATCTAATGAAGACTGAGCTTAGGGCAATGCCACAAGGACAGAACTAGGGGGTAGGCAGAAGAGGCATGTGTCTCAGGGGGTGGTTGGATGTTGTCTGAGGATGACTTGCGTAATGGAGGCAGGTAGGTAATGTGCTGTAGTATTGCCTTGAGCACCAATAATACTTAGCCCTGTACTAAGTATACTTAGCTCTGTCAATGGCAGGCATTGCGTTTGCAGCACTTAACACACAAGGCTCAACTAAAGACTGCCTGCCGCAAGTGCTCTGTAACCGAACCCTAAGGGGCATGATTTTGTGTCAGGGCATTTGTTAATTGTCTAAATTACCAACACCTGTATTCCCCATTCTGGTTAGTGACAGTAATGCCCCTGATATACTTACCTTCCCACTTTGATCCGACTTGGTAGTCTGCTCCCATAGATTTTTCTTACTGAGCACATCCCCAGGCCTCACCTCCTGTAGAGAGAGAAAAGCAAGCAGCTGAGGTACATGCCCTCACTTACACACATACGCACATACACACACACACAAACAGAAGGTACCTTACCGCTGGCTTAGAAGGTGACTGAGCGGTGTCTTCTGGTTTCCCTTTGCCCCACTGACTAATCATTTCTGACACACCAATGGCGATCCCTTCTGTATCCTGTATTATCAACAATACTGAAATCAGTCCACAAGATATAATAATCCCTTGGTCCCCTGGGCCAACGACCAACGTATGAGTGGCCAAATTGGGCCCAGATCCACACGTTTAGTGACTTCATCAAACAAATGGATCTTGCAGCATATGGCCAACTTAACACTAACTTACAAACTTGCACTTCTTCATTCAGTGCTGGAAACCAATCAGAAATTTGCTTTCATTTTCTAAATTGTTCTTTTAACACCTGTCATATGCAGCCATGAAGCCAATAAATAATGTCATTATTTATTCCACACACGTCAGGTAATATTTATATATACATACAATGTGGGACTGTACCTTGCTGGGTGTTGATTTAGATGCTGAGGTCACATCCCCAGTCTCCCAGCGATTCTTCTTGGCTGAAACTGCATCTATAGGGCTCAGCAGTTCTAAAGATGGTGTCCGAGTCAATTTGGGTTGTTTACCGGATGTCTGTGAATGAGGGCAACAGGGGTTATAATTCAAGTGGAAGTGTCCTTCCCTCCATCTACACATTTATGTTAGGGCTACAGCACTGGGAACATTGGTTGCTTTGAAGCCAATTCAAAATACATTTTTTAAAGTCACTTGGCTAAAGAAATGGAGCGACTGGGTTGGCTATAAATAAAAGAGCCTTAATAAATTACTTTTAATGGCATAACAATGGTAGCTGGCTATGAAAGAGTGACTCACTTGATTAGGGGTAAATTACTGAGCTTGCCAAAAAGAAATGGTGTGGGTTGGCTCTCTGTGAAGAGGACATGGCTCCGTTGGCAGGCACTTTGGGAGTGGTATAGTTGGTGAGGGAGACAGACTGATTCTCTTGGCAAAGAACATGATCAAAGACAAGCAGCTATTTGGTTAGGAAACAAGTGGCATTAGTGTCTCTAGAGGTAAGGTTAAGGATCCTGGGACTGATTTTCTAGCATATGTGCTAATCTGCCAATAACAACCAATAAAAATGTTGCTTTCATTATTATATTATATTAGACTGATGTAAACTGATTGGATGCAACTGGCAACCTCACTGATACAATTTAGCCCCTATATTAGTAAATCAGCCCCCTTACCTAGTTAACAGGCTGAATGGCACCTTTTACTGCGGAGCGGGGGTAGCTTCTAATTCAATCATTCTGGCTAGTTGGCTGTGGAATGTGAACAGTTTGTTTGGCTATTTAGTGACTGAGTCCATTGGCCAACAGCAGGGATTCTTAGTTTCTCTCCACTCAACAGCCTATTTATTCAATAGCAAGCCATATGTCTTGGGTTGTTAGAGAATGATGGTGCCAGCTGCCACTGCAAGTGGGGCTAGCTTAACTGGCTACTGACTACAGAATGCAAATAGTTTGGCTGGCCAATGAGAAGGTGACCAGGTGAGTTTTAATGCTACTTGTTGGAAGAGTATATTTCTTCAGCTGTCAGAGACTAAATGGGCTCAGCAATGTACTGGCATTGACTCAGCGAGTGAGAAGGAATCAGCAGAATAGGTAGACAAGAGAATAAACTGCTTAGCTTGGATCACTTGGTGCTAAGAAGCAGATTGTTTAGTTATCAGGGGAGTGAAAAGTAGTGAGACTACTGAGTGGGTGAGGCTAGAGATTTTGTAGGTTGCAACTGAGTAAAAACTGAATATCTCATTTACCGAGGGTTTAATAGCTAGGAGTTCAGATTGCGAGCTGCTATGTAGATTAGTTAGTCAGTGATCAATTAATTAGTGATTAGTGTTTGGGTTACCTAATGACCAATCAGTGCAGCTGCTTAGAGACAATATGAGAGTACTAACAAAGAGTAGTGGCTCTCAGCCCCTGAAAATGCCAAGAGCACTTCTATTAGGTACCTACCTCTATGGCATGTGTGTATTGCTCCAGACGATCATCGATTTTGCTTATTGGAAGAGGTGGCTCACTCTTCTTTATGCTGTTGCTAAAGGACAGTATAGGAGGGGCAGCATTAGACACTGGCAAAAGAATAAAAGCCCAGGTGAACTAATGAGAGGCATAATATGGGCGCACAAAACAATGGAAGAAAGTGAGTATGACATGGCTGGAAAGACAAAAGGGCATGACTGACATGACTGACCAGGAGTCATACATAACTGGTGGTTATGTATGAAAATATCGGGCATGTATGGGCAGTTTAAGATGGACTATCTAATGACTACTGTGTCACTCACCTCTTTTGGATGGAACGGTTCAGGCACTCTGTCCTTTCGGTTAGCTGTCAGGCACAGGAGAAAGAGCAAGGTGAGTAAACAGAGACAGCGATAAAGGATGCAAGGACTCATTAGGAACATTAGTGTGGCGGGCAAGGGCTAAAGTGAATGCAAAAGTGTGTGCACATTGAAACTATTCAGAAAGGTACTTGAGCCCATATACACTCCTTTGCAACTTTTGTCAAGTAGTTGCAACCATAGATGCAACCTGGAATGAGTAATTGGGGCCAGCCTGGACCTACCATTGATTCCAGGATTTCTTTAACAGGTTGTGTTAATGGCTGCAACTGGCTTGCACCAATTTAAGCTGGCACTAACATTGTTAATAACACTACACAAATGTTAGGTTAAAAAAATGTGCTGCAATTGGTGCATTGGTGAATTTTGCCCTTTGTACGTTGAACTGCATTATTAAATAAGCCCTGTAGTCTGACTGAGGGACTAGGAGAAAGAGTGGAGAGACAGAGGACAGGGGAAACAAACTGCAGAGGGAGGAGAGAGACATAAATAAGAGGTGACACGCAGAAGAAAGGAAGTGGAGAAGCCCTAATTAGTATTCCACAAAGCGTCTCTCGTTCCTGGAAATGCCGAAAAACCTCATTCTGTTGGAGGCTCAGATCTTTTATCCTCCCAGGGCATCCCATTATCAGGGAATTGAAACCAAATGAGGCATTATCATTGCTGCTCCAAGTACCAAGGTCTACATGGCGCCCAGAGTCAGGTGAAACAATACATTTTTCCACAGACACTGAAATCCAACACTTCAGTCAAAATCAGAAATATATTGATGTCTAAAACATCAATGCTACAAAGCAGGACAATGTCACAGTCTGAATTTTTGGGCCAAAAATGCACATTTGAGCAGGGACAAGCAGGGACAGTTTCCATGTATATCAGTGACAAAAGGCACAGGGCAGGGGGCGGGGGTGATGGGCGTTTCTCCACTGTGTGAATAAACCTTTTATTACAAAGAAATATATGGTATTTTTATTTAAATGAATAAGGGTAATGTCAGTTAAGGTGAACTTTTTGTAGCTCACCCTGTGTGACATTAGCTGAGCGAGGAGAAGAGAAAGAGGCCAAAATGCAGGGCGACCATTCTTAGGATATAGTTCACTATGTTCTGCTTAGATTTTAATTTTATCACTGCAAGAGTGGTTTTTGGGGGTTATAACAAGCACGTTTCCATCAGGTCTAGTAACCCGTAGCAACAAATCACTAGCATGCATTGGTACGCAGTTTCAAAGAAGTTATGTTTTTCTAAAAAAAAGCACCAAGGCTATTCTGCCATCTATCTATTGTATCTGTCAGGGCAAACACCTTTGTAAGGGCAGAGACACACGGGGCGATTAGTCGCCGCACCTTTTAGTTATGCAAGTTGACTTTTCACCATAGAGGAGCATGAGGATCGCGGCGACTATTCGCTCAACCAAATTCAGCGTGCAAATTGTCACTGCAACTTTTTTTGAAGTCGTGGCGACTAATCGCCCCGTGTGTCTTCGCCCTAAAGGTTACCAGAAGCATTTTCAAGAGAAGTTTTATGATTAATGGTCAACAAAAGATAAGTATAGTGGAAGAGCCTTATCAACTGGCTCAGAAGCAAATCCCACCTTTGAGCATGGACTTTGGGGAGGGAGTGGGTGAGTAAGTAAGGGGTGAGGGTAACGCTGAAGCCAGGGTCTCACCTTTACAGTTGTTGCGATGGTTCCTTCGCTCTCTCCATCACTGCTCACTGACAGCCTGCGGTCAGCTGCCTCCTCTGCCTCCCACTCCCTGGGTGTTTCTGATTGGTCCTGATCAGTACATAAGCAGATTGTTAGCTATGGGGATCAGTACCATAAAACATATCAGGATATAGCCCATTCACCAAATACCGAACAGCACAAGACATTTATGATGGCTTCACCCTATACAAATCAAATTTATTAACAATAAAAATGGAGAGGAAATACAAAACACTGCCAACTGCCCCTTCATCCTGAATCTTAAATTGGTAATACTGGCAGATTTGCTATGTCTTAGGGCAATGGCACACACAGGGAGTTTCCCTACACTTTGCTGCCCCTCTGCAGAGCTGGAATTTTATGCAACAGCCCCCTCCATAGGCTTTAATGGTGCTAGTGCTCCTGCAAGTCAAGTGACAAATGCTTGACCCACAACTGCCCTAGTACTAGCTGGGTGTGGTAATTGCCATACAAGTCAGTGGAGAATTGCCAGTGTTGTGCCAGCTGCCACTGAGCTGGAAATAACAGAGGCCACAAAATGCCAGGAATCGACCACAAGTACCAGTGCCCTTAGAGCCATTTAAAGGCAAAGTAAGAAGTTCCTGGGTGGTGTTTATGTTACCTGCTGTTTAGAGGAATAATAGCCAGAGTACTCCGCATTGGTCTCTTCTGGTACCTCTGGGCTTTTAGGCTCATCTTCCAATGTCTCCTCATGTACGTGTGACTCTGAATTACTAGAAAAAAAAATTACCAACATTGAGATAATGAGTTTATGCATATTAGGGGGATGTCCCCTACTCACCCCAAACCCACCCACTTTGCGGTTCCCTTTGGTTCCACTGAGAAGTTGTTTTAAATATGTGTTGTTGGCTGAACTGCATTCTATGCAGCTATGCTATGAATTAGTTATCAACCATTGCTACACCCAGGTCTGTGAATCCCCAGCTGTGCTGGCCAATTGCAAACATGAAGAACTATGAGTCAGCTGGCTGGCTAAGAATCCTGGGAGGAGTAGTTTCGCAACAAAGACTGATAGAACAGCAAAAAAGAAATACATGTCTGCTGTATGATTGCAAGCTAGCAGCCAACTCTAAACATCTGTTTTATGAAACAGCCACAAATTACATGTATAAGTCTAATGAATGAGTTCTGACTCTTGAGCTTATGAGGACCATGTGTCCTGTTGTTCCCACTTGGTAATATGGGGATGATTAGCAATAAAGCCGCACCTTGTTGCCCACTGGTGGCTCTGGAAGTTCTGCTCATCTTGCTCACAGGGCTCGGGGCTTCTCCGCTCACAGTTGCAGGGGTCGGGCTCGTCGCTAAGCTGGCAAGAGAAGACACGTAGAGATGGTGAGGCTCACTTCCAGAGCTTTGTCATTTCTCAGAGGTGCCAAATTCTGTGAGATTAGTGTTCTAAGCTTTTGGCCCCCTGTGTGAGATTCCAGGCTCTGCTCATATCAGGCACTAGAGCAGTTAGGATTATGGGATGATCATGTTCTGTGCAGGCACAGCTCGGGCAAATTAGGCTGATTTGAACTACAGCTCCCAGAAAGGCTGCCAAAGGAGCCGCTAATGGTTGGATGTCCTTATGAGCAGATCAGCTGATAGTCAACAATTGTATATGTTGTTCTTAGAATTTATATAATAAAGAATATTTCTCCTAACTAATCGGCAAAGGGAAAAATGTAGTCAACTGATCTGTAAGATGCCATAGACAGTCACTATTTATTGGGCTGGTGGGGACTGTTTGTACCTCTGGGTACTGGGAATGCCAGGGGGGCTGTAAGGTGCCACAGACAGTCACTATTTATTGGGCTGGTGGGGGGGGGCTGTTTGTGCCTCTGGGTACTGGGAATGCCAGGGGGGGCTGTAAGGTGCCACAGACAGTCACTATTTATTGGGCTGGTGGGGGGGGGCTGTTTGTACCTCTGGGTACTGGGAATGCCAGGGGGGCTGTAAGGTGCCACAGACAGTCACTATTTATTGGGCTGGTGGGGGGGGGCTGTTTGTGCCTCTGGGTACTGGGAATGCCAGGGGGGCTGTAAGGTGCCACAGACAGTCACTATTTATTGGGCTGGGGGGGGCTGTTTGGGCCTCTGTGTACTTGGTTTCACCAGGGCCTATTTTAAATCCCTGTTCAGACTTGGACTGGAGGGGGTCCTAAAATATTGACACCACCAAAATGTTACTTGTCCACAGTTTCTGCTTTCCCTATAGTTACCCCACTGTTCTGATTCCCTTTAAACATATTTTTGCTAACTCCCCACTCCTTCCACATTTGATTTTTTTCTAAACAGACACTGAAGTCCCCCCCCCCCACCCTTTGTAGTAGCTTCTGGAGACAAGTGCCCTGTTTGCTATTAACCAATATGCAGAAAGTATTGATAGAGTGGAATGGATGCCCTGAAAGAGTTAAACTGGCAGATATTGTTTGTTCTTTTTCATGAATATACATGAGCCACTCAATATGAATAGAATATTCGATGAGATCATGTGCCATTCAAGTGCAATCAGATTGCCTAAACTAAACCAGGGGCCTCTAGTAGCAATTCTCTCTCTCTCTATGCCAGTGTCCATGTAGAAATATGGCCGGCAGGGTGTGTTATCTGGGTTATAGCACTCTATCCCCAATAATTTTAATGTTAATCCAAATGCTAGCCATTCAAATCTTTAAACCCTCATATACCTCTGTCACTTCATAACGGGATGTGCCTTCATCCTCTTCTTCCTCCTCCCTTGATATTGGTGCTTCATCACTCTCGTCTTTTTTAACCGTTGGGGAGTCACTTCCTTCCTTTTCAGCTGCCCTGGCTTCACCTGTCTCCTCAGTGGCCTGGAATGCTTCCTGCAGTTTCTTCTGCTGGGACCAGTCACTGAAACCTTCATCTTCCTCACATTCCATGGGACCCCCAGGCTTTAACCCCACACTGAAAAAAAAGAATTGTACATCAATGTGAGGCTAATGTTCAGGGATAGAATAATCTGTAATGTCTATTAAAAAGAGTAAATAAAGAATGTCCTTGGATTTTTTAGCAGCTGGCCAATAACCAACCAATCATTTATGTGCATTGATATCCATGACCCCATTTCCATGTATAACCTTGCAATCTGAACAAAGGACCATGTTCCAATGGCCAAAAGTCACTGTGGCCAGCAGAAAATGGCACCTGTGGTCAACAGGCAACCGGATCAGAAAATTAAATTATATATATATTGTATATAGCTGGTGAAGGAAGAGGAAATGGTTTCTGGACACAAAATAGTCCCGAAGAAGTTTTCCGTGACCCAGAAACCACTCTTACCGGTCATCAGTCTCGGGGCAGGTTGCGTCTGTCACGCCCTCTCCCGTTTCTCCATCCTCACTCCCATCCTGTTGTTGTCTTTCACGTTCCCTCCGGCGGCGCTCTCGGGCTGCCTCCTCCTCATCCTCAACGCTCCACTGGGTGGTAAGTCTGCAAAGACAAGATGGAATAAGGAATATGGATTTGTGGTTTGCCCGAATTGAGCTTTCCTAGGAGCTATATTACAGGGAGTCAGGGCTAACTGACCCAACGTGGGGCTAACTGCACTGAAGAGTTAAACCTGGCCCACAGTTTACCTATGTGGGCACAGTGCCAGCCCGAGCAGGATGAGCGCTCTTGTACAACAAACCATTGTAACTCTTATAATAGTCTCCAACAAGTAACAAAGGAAGCAGGGAACTTACATCCACTTAGTTGCTAGCCAACCCATAGAAACTCTAGCATGGAAATGTAAACAGACAGAGGGGGGAAATGTAAAAGCATTTAACAATCTATTAAATCCATACCCACAACCTAAATGTAAATGACATACCAGTATCAATAGAAAATTAAGTAACAAATAGAAGCCTGTAGTGCCATGTTAAGATGGAATCTGATGATTGTCAGGCTGTTTTTCCTGCAGATATCATAACCTGCAACATAATCCTACTATAGGCACCATCTCTCCCTACTATACCTGCTATCCCACAGCCCCAGTCCCTTCCCAGAGGCTATTATCCCCCCACTGCTACTATAGGCACCATCTCTCCCTACTATACCTGCTATCCCACAGCCCCAGTCCCTTCCCAGAGGCTATTATCCCCCCACTGCTACTATAGGCACCATCTCTCCCTACTATACCTGCTATCCCACAGCCCCAGTCCCTTCCCAGAGGCTATTATCCCCCACTGCTACTATAGGCACCATCTCTCCCTACTATACCTGCTATCCCACAGCCCCAGTCCCTTCCCAGAGGCTATTATCCCCCCACTGCTACTATAGGCACCATCTCTCCCTACTATACCTGCTATCCCACAGCCCCAGTCCCTTCCCAGAGGCTATTATCCCACTGCTACTATAGGCACCATCTCTCCCTACTATACCTGCTATCCCACAGCCCCAGTCCCTTCC
Organism: Xenopus tropicalis; assembly: GCF_000004195.4. Lineage (NCBI taxonomy): Eukaryota > Metazoa > Chordata > Amphibia > Anura > Pipidae > Xenopus > Xenopus tropicalis. The sequence goes on along the minus strand of NC_030680.2, from coordinate 21,845,250 downwards.
CAGAGGCTATTATCCCACTGCTACTATAGGCACCATCTCTCCCTACTATACCTGCTATCCACAGCCCCAGTCCCTTCCCAGAGGCTATTATCCCCCCACTGCTACTATAGGCACCATCTCTCCCTACTATACCTGCTATCCCACAGCCCCAGTCCCTTCCCAGAGGCAATTATCCCCCCACTGCTACTATAGGCACCATCTCTCCCTACTATACCTGCTATCTCACAGCCCCAGTCCCTTCCCAGAGGCTATTATCCCCCCACTGCTACTATAGGCACCATCTCTACCTACTATACCTGCTATCCCATAGCCCCAGTCCCTTCCCAGAGGCTATTATCCCACTGCTACTATAGGCACCATCTCTTCCTACTATACCTGCTATCCCACAGCCCAGTCCCTTCCCAGAGGCTATTATCCCACTGCTACTATAGGCACCATCTCTCCCTACTATACCTGCTATCCCACAGCCCCAGTCCCTTCCCAGAGGCTAATATCCCCCCACTGCTACTATAGGCACCATCTCTCCCTACTATACCTGCTATCCCACAGCCCCAGTCCCTTCCCAGAGGCTATTATCCCACTGCTACTATAGGCACCATCTCTCCCTACTATACCTGCTATCCCACAGCCCCAGTCCCTTCCCAAAGACTATTATTCCCCCACTGCTACTATAGGCACCATCTTTCTCTACTATACCTACTATATTTATATAATTTTACTATGTAGGCTTTAAAATGTTTATGACTAAACTATAATCACGGTAATGACATTGGGTTAGTCAATATCTCTGTAAACATAACTTAGCACAGACCCTAAAATGTCCCATTTTTTAAATTTCTGGCCTACCCATTATACCAAAGCTGGAGGTGGGAGTGAGAGTAGTAGCAGCAGTGATAGTGACATTATCAGTGGAATCCCCTGCACAGCCCGTCCATCCCAGGAATGAGTAACCTCTGGCACAATGCACATGCGTGTTCTCACGGGCCTGTATCCTGCTGGCCTTTAACCTTCCCATCAGGAGATATTCAGAGCACTGCCCCCACCCAATACCCTACAGTTGCTCTGCATACAATTAGCCCACCGGGTGGTTATTCCATAACAGGATGCAGTAGATGAGATGTGGGTTGCACAAGAATCCTTGGCCCATTGAAGTTGCGTAACCTTTAGATAGTTCATTGCTGACAACATAACAAACTGAGTATTTCTGCTCCCGGGGCTGGACGTCTGCACTTGGCAATGAACTATGAGCCGTTGTATCAATTTTGTCAAATTAAATGGGATGTAAACCCAAAATAAGATTTTACCTAATGACAGAAAATATATTGATTTAAAAGTTATTGTAAATGGCATTGCTGCTAAATGCAATATTTGTCCGTCCCTTGCTATTCTCCCCACTCACTGCTGGTTCTGACAATGAAAGCAAAAGCCAACTCTCCTCCAGCCAAGACTACAGTTCCCACAATGCCTTTCATGCCTCTTAGTGCATATATTAAACAGCTGGTTTCTGCTACATTGTTTCAGTAGTCAGAACCAGCCAATTTAAGTAGATAGAAAGTGGCTATTATTATTTTAGCATTCCTTATCTATCTTTTTAGGCTCTCTCTTGTTCATCTTCCAGTCTCAATCAAACCATTGCCCAGTTGCTATGGTGAGGGACTTTAGCAACCAGACTGCAGCTTACCATTCCAAACCAAAAAGCTGCTGTCAGCGTGACTATTCCTTTAACACAGATTTGTATTTAAGTAGAGAAAACCGTTTCTCCAGATTCATATAACCCCCTTAGGCACCAATGGAATTATTATGAGATAAACTGTGAGATAAGGCTTTCATTAAACTGAATTGGCTCCTTTGAGAGAAAAACTATGTGCTGCTGCCTGCAACGCATTCCAACATGGCTGGGAAAAAAAATTCCTTGCCTTATCATATCGCATTGCTGGTTGACCACAATATATATATATATATATATATATATATATATATATATATATATATATATATATATATATATATATATATATATATATATATATATATATATATATATATATAATAGCCTTATTAGTTGTAGTGCAGCCACAGCTGCATTGCTGCTGCTTGGATCATGATGTACTATAAGATAAGGATAATGGCTATGCTTCCATAAACATCTCTTGATTGCTCTGAGACCAATTAGTCTAAGAAATTTCAAATGAAGGGCCTGGAAAATGCCAGATTTGATGCAGAACCTCTGAACCTCATTGATGTAAAGAAGAGGTCCCCAACCTTTTTTACCCCTTAAGCCACTTTTTACATATAAAGAGTTGGGGAGCAACACAAGCATAAAAAAGTTACTGGGGGTGCCAAATAAGGACTGTGATTGGTTATCTGGTAGACCCAATATTGACTGGCAGCCTACAGGAAGCTCTGTTTGGCAGTACACCTGGTTCCTAAGCAGCCAAAACTTGCCCCAATCCAGGAAATCAAAAATAAGCACCTACCTACCAATCCAGCTGGTAAAAAATGGCACTTGGTGCCATTGTTGCAAATCGGTAAAAGATTATAGACCTACTTCAGAAAAGGTGGCAACCCAGTGACCATTTAGGTTTCTTCTTGGATACACTGGGTCATCTATTTACACAGGTATCCAATGGGTACATTTTAATCAAGTGATCTAAGCACTCGGCTGGTGGGTATATTGGTTGGATCAATAGGTTTTTGGCTCAGTACATGGCTAACCTGCACATTTAGCCATATAAAAGTCCCATAGGATGATCATGGTTGGACATAGCTCATTAGTGGTCAACACTGATCCTATAATCGGCACAGACAGTGCATACATATTCCACTAATAAAGTCCCTGCCTAAATCTTCAGCCAAAAGAACAAAGTTTCAAAACGTCTGTGAACTCCGACTAAATCATGAAGTGTTTGGATCTATGTAGGTGTGCAGCTGAAGGGATGATCTGCAGTCACCATGTGAAGGTTGTGTGAATGGGGCAGTCGAATGGCATGAAGACGCTCTGCCCCAAAGAGCAGGGAGACGTGGGCCAGACCTTCTGTTCTGCGATGCTCTGCAAAGGCTGAGAAATGAGTAAGCACAGAACCATCTGCATGAGCAGAACAATGATTCATTCTCTAGTGGAGGGAGAAGCAGAGAAAAAGAATCTGACACGTAACCACATCATCCCTAATATGATATCTGTTTATATAGTTGTACAGAGCGCTCTGCAGCATCATATAGTGATATATTAGTGCTCTGACACATCAGATTGCTTCCATATCACTATCATAAACTGTCTACAAGGTCCTTATCTATAAGCTGCAGGCAGAATAAACTGCTATAGCACACAGCAGCACTACATAGGGCTGGACCAACAGTAGGACCAGTCTAAAAGTGGCCATTATGGGCCAAACTGACAATCCTGCCATTTCATTTTTGACCCACGTACAGTGGGCAAGCGAGTAGATCTTCTCCCTATATCCCCACCTGCGGTCGGGCAGGCCCGTCGTTAGTGCCCATGCACAAGTCGATAAAGCCAGCGTTAGTGCCCATACATGGGCCGATAAGCTGCCGAACTGGTCTTAAGGACCGATATCGGCAGCTATAATCAGCCCGTGTATGGGGACCTTTAGGGCTCTGGCACACGGGGAGATTAGTCGCCCGCGAACAGGGAGTTTTGCCGCGGGCGACTAATCTCCCCGTGTGCCAGAGCCCTTAGTTGTATAGTCAACAGAGAGATATTAGGAGTCTGTGATCCTTTGGTAAATGGGGAGATTGAGACAAGAACACTGATTATAGTCCCATTACATGGCTGCCTTATATGTTTCAGCACACAGCTACATTGCCTCTATAGGTAACTGGAATTTATCAATGGTGTTATCCCAAAGACATATACAAAGGGTCATTAATACAGCTCAATCCCATTGCACTTAACGCTTCAGCTATCCACTATGGCCATACACTTTACCCGTTCTCAGACCTCCAGCTACCACTACAGACATTCCATGCCATAAATATACTATACTTCACCTGTACTTTGACTTTTAGTTACCATAGCAGGCATTCTGCTCTAATGTGGCCAAACACGGATTATCATCCAGCACTACAAGCATACTATTCCCCATAAGCCATCCATTTTAGCTGCATTCAGACCTCCACTTATGGCCATCCAGATCAGTGGCACCCAGACCTTCACTTATCAACATAGGCAATTACATTTGGGCATTCACAGAAGCCAAGCTTAATCCTCCATATACCACTACAGACATTCTGCTTTAGATGAATTCAGTCCAGAATGCTTCCCATTCAACAGTGGCTTTTAGACTATAGACAGATTCAAAACCGACAGATTCAAAACCTCCAGCTACCACCACGGACATTCCATTCCACACTAACGATCCCCTTTAGACACAAACATAGACCTCCAACTACAACCATAGCCTTTCTTTTCTATAATATAAATATCATTTCTACAATACTTTTATATTTGTGTTTTTTATTATTTTGTATAATGGCTATCCATTTTAATTGTCCACATACCTCATGTACTACTACAGGCATTCTATTCCACTGGGGCTATCCTGTTTATCTACACTCAGACCTCCAGCTACCACCATAGACATTCCATTGTACACTGACCATTCTTTATAAACTCACCCAGCTTCCCCCACATACATTGCATTCCACAGTGTCCATCAGCTTCAGCATGAACCAGATCTCCAGCTACCACCCTAGGCATTCCATTTCACATCCCTACTGCCATCTAAATTATCTTTAGATCTGCAGATAACGGCACAGGCATTTTAGCCTAATTACAAGGTATTGCATGTATTAGAAGCAGTATTATTGGTCCTGCTGCTTATATATTATTTTATACAGATAGACTGTAAGCACCCCTGGGACCGAGACTGATGTGATGATTTCTGTAATGTGCTGTGTTGGCACAATATTAAATAAAGGATAATAAAATAATAATACTCCATCTTCATTTTCAGTATTCACTCCCACACAGAATTACAGAACTTCCACCCATCATTTTGCTACTCTATTACTTACTCACCACTTTGGTATTCCATGAAGTAATCATATACCTTTTAATGATCAGTTTACCTCCCCTTTAATGTGGGATTCTTATGAAAAACACACAATGCAATGCTGAACAAAACAAGCAAGGGAGGTACCTGCTTAGATCAGTTAACGCTTAGCTGTAAGCTGACAAGGGACTTCCTTGCCTTAAGAGCTTTCAATCAATTAAAGAGAAGGGTTCAAGACAATAACACAAGCTGCTGATGAATTCATTAAGCTATGACCTGAATCCTACACTTTCCCTTAATCCTTCAAATATTCATTCATTGTTTTTATGAGTACAAAGTTTGTTTCATGTAAATTATTATAGTCCAATAGTGGACCTTCTGTGTTTTAACTACAACTCCCAGAATGCCCTAGCTGGACTTTGGCCATTGGAAGGGCAAGGAAGTTGTACATTAACAGCTGGTTGGGTAAAACAGATATAAAGGGTCATATTATCCCTGGTGCTATTGCCCCTGTGGGGCCCTGACATGGGGCCGGGACAAACACAATTGCTCGCACACAGCACACAGACACACCTCTACTCATTGCATTGCTGTTTCTCACACACACAGCAGATACTACCCCATGATACTGCTCCTCCATACACCCTTGCATTCCCTATCCCACCTTGGTACCCCAATCCCTGCACATTGTCACACACCTTCACCTCCCATTGCCAATTCTCCGCTCCTGCCCCTACCCCCCCCCCCCCCCAGTCCTCGCATCTCTCACTGATCACATTCCTTTACATCCTCTACCAAATGCTCCTCTTCCTCACATTTTCTTTGTTCTGATTCATGTACATATTCCATTAATTTCTCTATCTATTCTGCTTACAGGATTCCAATCTCTGATTTCCTACCTGACTGTTGCTTTTACTTCTTTTCCATTCACCCCACATCCCCATCCCTCCATTTCATCCCTCTGCCCATGTCTAACCTTTTAGCCTTCCTTTCTCTCTTTGTTCTTGCCCCCCATCCCTCTCTAGTGCCCCCCATCCCCTCAGTTCTCACCTCAGTAGATTCTGCAGGCTTTTCTTGCTGGAATTCCTCCTCAGGATTGAGGTGGGCACCCTTTCACACTCCATCCTTCCACACCTATCCCCTTGCCCTATTCTGTCCTTTGTATGTGCTTCTCCCCCCTCTCTCCCCCCACACCACACCTACTGGGATCTCCTGTGAGAATGTGTGTGTGTTGGTGTCTGTCTCTCAGTTATCTCTGCCTTTGCCCTGTTCCTGCCGTCCTCCTCTCTCTCTCCCTTTCTCTAGTTTGCAGGAAGTTTCAGCTGCTGCCTTTCCTTTTGTTATACGGTCCTGCTCCCTCTCCCTCCTCCCTTGCTGCTGGGAAGTCAGGGGGAGATGATATGAGGTAAGAGGAAGCCAGACCCTCCCTGCCCCTGTGTTTGGGGAAGGGGAGGAGGGTGACAATATGTCTCTGTCTGTGTCTCCCCCCACAAACACTCTCAGGGGGAGTCCCTGTATCACAGCAACTGCATTTTCTCTGATGCTTCATTCCTGTGTTACCAAAGAGCCCTCTCCATCCCCTCCTTTCCCTCATTCCTCAGCTCCCTATCCCCTCTTTCTCTTCTGCTCCTCACATTCTTTGTTCTGAGGTACCTCACATTTGCTATTGCTGGGGTTCGCATATCACTGATAAGCTATGAGATTGTGTGGAGGAATATCCCCTGTTTAGGGGCATGACACACGGGGAGATTAGTCGCCGCGACAAATCTCCCTTGTCACGGGCGACTAATCTCCCCGATGTGCCATCCCAGAATGTAAATGGCTGGTGGGGTGGCATACGCGGTGCCGAAGTTGCCTTGAGAGGAAACGTTGGCGACTTTGGCAAATCGCACCGCCGCGTATGCCATCCCACCCACGATTTACGTCTAGCTGGTGGGATGGCATTGCGGGGAGATTAGTCGCCTGCGACAACGGAGATCGTTCCCACCCACCACAGACGTTCAGGGCTGAATTGTCAGATTTGGAGGTAGAAACAATAGAAATTCTACCTCCTTCCGCCGATTCAGCCCTGAAGGTAGATTTTGCTCAGGCGCTTTTTCAATGGTGCCCAATCAAAATCTTTTAATCCGCCTGATCGGCGAGTTGACTGATATCCGCAGTTTTCTGCGATATTGGTCGCCTCACCGACTTGCCATACACGCACCGAATATTGTACGAAACAAGGTTTGGTACGATATCATCAGTGCAAGTATGGACAGCTTTAGATATTTAATGCCACAGCAGACCTACTTAAATCCCCAAGCACACCTCTCCCCGTTACAGATAAACAGGTGATAAATAGCATAAACAAAGGTGATAAACAACTATGCTTCACATAAATAGGAAATATCACCAAAACATGTATGGGAGCAGATTTATCAAAATGTGAGATTAGGGCTCAGCACAGAAAAATTCACCCACTTTCTATTCATTTCTATGGGATGTTTAGTAACATATTTATCAATAGGTCAATGTTCCTAATAATAATAATCACCCATTTAGGTTTTTCAGGGGAAAAAACTGCTGCAAATTCCATATATATTCTCTTTGCCAAAAGCAGCTACACTTTGGGGCAAACACCAAGTGCGCTGATCATTTGCTCGGTGGCATTGTGTTGTGGCATCTCTACCTTGTGTTTGCCGTTGCTTGTACAGCTAAATAAGATATCCCAGAGGTCACAGGGACGCCTTTTTTCTATACACATCAGGCTTCTTGTCCATGGGTCTATTGAGATGCTCAGCAGGGAGTCGCTTTGAGCCCAAATTAACATAAAATAGCTGAAAGGAACAATAGCTCGGGCTCATTCGTTTGCACAGAACTGAGTGTAATTAGTGGCACGTTATAAAAAACGAATGGTGTGTTGGGCTTATTATCAGTTGGGATAGCCAGAATTATAGCAACTACCTTAAGCTGGCCATACACGCACCGATACTATCGTACGAAACCTCGTTTCATACGATATTCGGTGCGTGTATGGCATGTTGGCGAGTTGACCGATATCGCAGGAAGCTGCTGATAACGGACGACTCGCCGATCGGCCAGGTTAGAAAATTTTGATCGGGCGCCATAGAAGGCGCCTGACCAAAATCTGCCGTCAGGGCTGAATCGGCAGAAGGAGGTAGAAATCCTATTGTTTCTACCTCCTTATCTGCTGTTTCAGCCCTGACTGTGTGTGGCGGATCTGACAATGTTTCATCGTTAGATTGCCACGTGTATGGCCAGCTTTAGACTTTATGCCTTGAACACATTTGCTAAAGCAGAATAATACACAATTAAAGCCCTCCATGTGTCATTGAAACGCTGTGAATTGATTAAAGGCAGTGGGAAGCACCAGTAATATCTATGTTATTGCCTGAAAACATGTGAGTTCTGGGGTGGCGGGTTCAGGGCTTCTTGTTTGTAAAGGCCTTTTTGAAGTCCACGTGTCATTCATTAGTTATCAGCAGAGATGTGTGCTGCACTGATTTCTAAACAGCCATGCAGAGATCTCAACTAAAGCTAAGCATACACGTAAAGATCCACTCCTTTGGTGAGGTCACTAAACAATGCAGTCCTTGTTCAACTCCATTTTCTAACCTGCACAATGATATAAAAGGAACAGGGCGATGGCGCTTAGATGGAAGGAGGGCTGGTTATGGAGCAGATTGTGAAAGGAAAATGGTTGCATTTAGGCCAATCGGGGGCTGGCCGGGGCTAAACTTAAGGATACCAGCGCCAGCTTTGGCAGGTGTTTTACCAGCTAAGCCAGTGAAATACCAGCCAGGTCGAAACACTAACGTCAATTGTGGATTTATTCTAATTGTTGGCAGGGCCCACCACCAGGTCTGGACTGGGATTCAATATAGGCTCAGGCATTTTATGTACAAAGTGGCCCAAACAGCCCCCACCAGCCCAATAAATAGTGACTGTCTATGGCATCTTACAGCAGCCCCTCTGGCATTTGCCAGAATCCACAGATTGCTAGCCTGGGCCTGGCCACCACCCAGGAGGCCCAAATGACCAGTGGACCAGTAACTAGGGCCATGTGGGGGGAGGGCCCTGCTAAGTTAGTAGTTTTACATGATTACTGATGGCAGCTGCAGAGACATCAGCCAGCCCATAACATAACGGAGATCCAGTCTTGTTTTTTTTAGGCCTGAATTCCTTTTCACACTAAATAACATGAAACAAAGTCTAAAAAAAAAGCTGTTGATCATGATGTCTTTCATGACATGGGGTTGCTTGACATCTCTGTGGCCCTGTCTGAAACCCAAGCAAAGCTCTGACACTAGGATAAAGGGGCACACGTGATGACGTTGGCGCTGTGTGTTCTTGCCACACCCCTTAATACCGCCACCCCTCACTTTCATCACATTGGCCCACCCCCTGACATTACCACCCCTCCCAGCTCTACATCACCATGCAGTTTTATAAATTGCCAGAGATGGCAACCCTTATTTATAAGCCCAAATACCTCATAAATGGAATAAGTTATCAAAATGCCAGAAGTGGATCATTGTTCCCCAATGATATGGAGTTCATATCTCTGGCCAAGAATGGATCATTTATTTATACAGCGCCAACATATTCCATAGCGAGAGAATTTGCAATAATCCCAGTAATTTCCTAGTACAGTTAGGTCTGTGTCATCAGGAGCTAATTAATCTGCCGGGATGTTTTTGCATTGTGGGAGGTAAAATCCATGTAACCACAAGGAGAACACACAAGATCCTTTTTTATTTTTAATAGATTTGGGATTATTTGCCTTCCTCTTCTTCTCCTTTCTACCTTTCCAATGGGGGTCACTGACCCCAGCAGCCAAAACACTGTTGCTCTACAATTTTATTGCTGTTGTTACTTTTTATTACTTCTCTTTCTGTTCAAGTCCCACTCCTATTCATTTTCCCATCTCTCATTCACACCACTGCCTGGTTGCTAGAGTAAACTGGGCCCTAGCAACCATATAGCTGCTAAAATTCCTAACTGGAGAGTTGCTGAATACAAAGATAATTTCTTTTTTAAAACAACACAGACATTTAGAAACGCAAAAATTAGAATAAAGACCAATTGTCAGTTGTTTCAGAATAACTCTGTCTACATTACAGTAAAAAGTTACATTAAAGGGGAACTACCCCTTCATTCCCCTCATTTGAGTTTTGACCATTTTACCCTTTTTTTAGACCAGTATTTCTAGTTCCCACTATTCTGCATATAAATTGCGGATTCTCTCTTCTTCGTCCCCTGTCTAGACAAGCACCTTTCTTTATTCCTACCACTGTTTTGTCAGGCTTATTCATTACCCCCAGGCATTGAGTGTCTCCTGTGTAACCATTACATCATGTCATTGGCCTGTCTCGTGCCAAATCCCTGTTACATTAATTCACTTATTCTGCTGGTCATTTATTATTAGTCAGTTAGATTATTCTATGGCAGACACACTTGTAACAAAAATACGTGCTTTTTTCGAGAAAATTATTTATGGAATCAGGCAAATCTGTCAGAGCAGCTTAGGCCCATTTGAAGTCTGAATAAGCCTTTTGGCGTCACTTTTGACGTTTACTTGCAATATTCAGATTCGGAAAGAATGAATATATATATTTGCAAATGTATGTATTAAGCACAGATGATAAATGTACAGATATGTAAGTTCCAGGTCCCTCAATAAAAATAAACACTGTCAAGCTATCTTCTCCTCTTGACTAGTGGCACCTCCCAATCCCCCATTTACTTACTGATTCCACTCTCCCCCTGCAGCTGTGAGGTCTGCACCCCCAATAGTTACCCCAGTTGGATACAGCATAATGGAATTTATCTGGGAAAAGTGGTATTTCTGATATACAAAAATATTGTACAGTATATTGACTTTACCGACAAGTCAATGCTAAGGGTCAGTTCCAGGCATTTTGTTTCACTGGCCTGTTATTAGGGTTGCCAACCAGACCGTATTTTGCTAGCCTAATTAAAACAACACCAGCCATGGCTGGGGAAATGACATTTCTTGCCAGTAAATTAGTAATAACAGCTTGTTCCGCTCTTGGCCCGCTTACTTAAACCCAATTTGCCCCAAATCTAGCTCCAGAAATTGCTTCTTTTTCACAATGGTCCAGAACCAGCCACAAGGCCAGCTCCTTTTTGTCATTGATCTGCCAATTTGTGTCCCCAGATGCCCCACACCATTGGCCTACCTACTCAGCTTATCCTGACCAATAAGTTTCTTTTATAAAGGTCACAACCTTCCTTGTTATCATTTGTAGGTCAACAGAATTGTGGGAGCTGGGCTGTAGTGGCTGAACCTAACTTGCTGTTTCACAACCTGCAACCAAACCAACCAGAAATCACCTTACATTTTATAACCTGCCCCGACTCCCACTAATACATGGGTCGGATAAGCCACCAGAGGTTGAGATTGGTGCAAATACATCACCATTAATGAGGCAACTGACGTTTGACGTGACCTGGGAGATGCCACCCTAGTCATGTGACCTTGAGTGCTTATATAGAAAATGAGGGACTAGAACCCAGACAATTGGTAGGTAAACCTATGGGTCCTGGAGATTTGTGGCAATGTTACAAAAGGCCCAAGCCTTGGTGTGGCATGACTTTAAGGGTGGCATATCACCTGGGGCTGCATCTGCACTAAGGACAGAACAGGAGAAAAGAGGTTAACTGCAGAAAGGAGACAAGCTGGTGCCTGGCATTTGGGATTCCTGTTGGCTTGCTCATCATTACTAGGCTGTTCTCAGGGCATATGCCCCCTCCCTGCTACCATTTATTATACAAAAGAGATCAATTACAAACAAATACAAAGTTTTTTCCCCAAAATATCATAATAATTGTAGCCCTACCTGGAACATCTTTTCAAGACTCCCTTGTGCTTCGGCACTCTGTGTTTTGCAACTTGGATGCAATTGATGAGCCATAAAGACCAACTGCACAAGGATTATATTTGAGTTTGTGAATGGTCACAACTACAGACTTCATGCCATCCAATATTTGTAAATAAAATTCATGACATTTTAGGCCATCCCCTGATCCACCCTAGGTGCGCCTGGTTACATACAGAAGCCAAAACACCCCTTTTCATCATGCAGGGATGTCCTATTTAAATTGGGACCATTTGGGATATACAGCCAATACATAACATATAGCTTAGAAGCCATGGGTCCCCTTCCATGTAGAGAGCCCAAGTGCATCGTTGAGCATACTAAGGATACTCTGGCAGTCCAAAACATGTGGCTCCCATCTTCTGTCAAATTCCAGTTTCCTATAAATGATCTAAAGTTGTGATGCTCTTAGCTCAAGTAGGTGTTTCAAACCTCAGTATTTAAAATTCTAACAGCTCTAAATATTTAAGTTAAGATTAAATGAGACCTTCATCCATGAAAAGGAAACCTTTTTGACACAGTTGAATGCTAATTCTGGACATGGGCTTTTAAAACTGATGATGTTATATAAACTACATTATATTTACCCTACACATAAAAATCAGAATAAAGATTAGAGCTATGTGATCATTCTGTAGTGAGTCCAAATTAATATTTATCCCCCCTTTACAATTATCATCCTTCTCTTTACTTTTATCTTCTCTTCTCTTTACTTTTTTATTAATGTTGGCATCAAGCCTCATTCTTAACCAGAGAGGTGGCAACCCTAGCCCAATATTATTAGTCACATTCTACTATTGGATACATAGAAATAACTTATTAGACTTTTGCGTGCCTTCTTCATTCCAGTCCTTCATGACTTCATGGGGATGTTTAGAATTTCTCACCAATATTTTCTTATACTGATAACTTTGTCATAAGCCAACGGGGCCCTGAACAAAGGTTTGTCATCTGAGCGAACTTGAACCAAATATCTGATAACAACCGGTGTACTTTTTTTTAATACACAAAGGGTACACACTATTACATACCACTTTAAACACCATTTACCCAAGCACCTTACCAGCACTCTAATACTAAGGTATTGTGAGGTCATGTAATATTTTGGGTCTCCTAAGGTTTTAGTATTTAGAAGAACCATCCTAAGAAGGTTTAGGTTTTGGTGGGCTACAATATTTACAGCACGGCTGGGATATAATTAAAACACAGTTGTTATGCTAAATAAAAGGCCCACTAGAGTGAAAAGATGAACAGCACTGATACACAGAGCATGCCGGAGAATTCCTAACCCCACTTCAGGAAAACCCCCTCAATCCCAAATGTAAAAGGAAATGTATTAATTAAAAACACCAAAATCCAGCAGATATGGGGAATGAGGTAAACAAAATGCACTGTGTAACCCACTGGGATTAATATTTTTGAATATTTGTCTTCCAACTATATGCACACAAACGCCTTAGTGTAGAGCTGGGCCGTTAAATGCATGATTCTGCACCCTCGATAATATACTGAGGGTTATAGTCCAGCAACATGTGGGTGGAGCAACCCTGCTATGGAAGGGTTCCTTTTTAGGCTGTGGAATTTACACTTCCTTACTGCTCAGCAGTCACATAACCTAATGGTTCTCCAGATGCACGACATGCCAATGACAGTTGGCCACTCTAGGGCATAGGATAGGGGGTATCACAATACATAGAGCATGGGAGCTCCTATGACAGATACCAGGCACCAGGAAGCCCCTTCCCCTCAGTACAGAGGACTATAAGGCCACAGTTGTGTGAGTTTGCTTGTCTTTGTATGTTCTGTATACAGTGCAGGTAGGTAGGACAATCACGTTGAACAATAGGGCAGTAATTTGTGTATTGGCTGCCCAATAAACTGCAATCTCTGAGTGTTAGCATTTTTGTTGACCTAAAGCTGTGCAAAGGGCCTCAGTCAGAAATCATGGGGACTCATATTACTTAAGGTGGCCATACATGTAAAGATCCACTCACCTGGTAAGGTAGCCAAGCGAGCGGATCTTCTCCTGATAGCCCCACCTACGGGTGGGCGATATCGGAAATTTAGGCCAATTAGGTTATCGATATAACGACTGAAATAAGCGCAGTCGGTTGGGGGCCGCATCAACGAGCCAATGCGGCCCCCGATCCGACTGAATCTTTTAACCTGCCTGATCGATATCTGGCCAATTTCAGGCCAGATATCGGTCGAGCAGGCCCCTCGTTTCTGCCCCTACACAGCCCGATAAGCTGCCCAATTGGTCCAAGGGGCCGATATCAGCAGCTACAATTGGCCCGTGTATGGCCACCTTTAGTTAGCTGGGCCCTCCGCTCTATGGGGCCTACGTTATTAGTCCACTGCCTACCTGGGTTTCCTATCAGTGGACCCTGCTACTAAGAAGGATAGAGCCTCAATGAATAAAAAGTTATTGGCCTCTTCCATGATCCCCTCCCCATGCCCATAATGGACAAACCCCGCCCACAAGTTTGATATTTGCATTAGTGATGTGCAGGGTGGGAAAAACATTGGGAACAGGAGTGTACTTCCCCAGTCTGACCCACACCCAACCTGAACCTGCAATTGTCGCCCTAACCCACCTGACCTGAGGGTAAACCCATAGGTTTTGTTGATTTTAAGTCAACTCACACATCATTAATTAGTATTTTTCAGGACCCCCCAGCCATGGGGCTCTTGAATGTGTGGGTAAATATATCTCATAGGCAAATATTCTGGTCTCAAATTACTGTACCAGTGCAGCCATGGGTGGTCCAGTTATTGCTATTCAGTAAGGGGGACCCAGAAGTCCTAGAATACATGCGTAGTGGTTCTGTCTCTGTATTCAGCCCAAAAGAAACCCATATTGACTCAAAAGACAATAGTGCTAACCACCATACCAACGTAGTAAATAAACATTGTTTAAAAGTCTATGTAATAAACAAAAAGTCTGATTGGACAATACTTTCTGCATAAGTAATGAGGATATCTGCCAAAGCATCAGAAACCACAAAGGCAATTCACTTTTGATAGCGCTCACTATCATAGCATAGGGCTACTGGCCTAAACACAGAAGTTCTGATAAGTTTATATAACAGACCAGAGCCCCCCCCCAACCTACAGGAACATCTCTCTCTTTCAATAAAACATAATGGCAGAAAACAAGATCTCTAAGCTGCATCTGTAAAGCCCACTAAGTGTTTCCACACAAATGCCATTAATCTTAGGGAGAGAGAATAAACAGTGGCTACAGCTATGTCCCAGTTGTGTATGCAAAACAGCATTCCTGGAAATAAAGTCAATTTTTTTGCATTGGAATTTTCCATTTTCATGGGGAATGAAGCTCTGTAGGAGAGGGGGGTGTTTGGTTTTTCCAAAAATGCTCAGTAAGTTACTTCCCATTTGCAGGGGTTATATATACCTTTTAATGGATTTATATTTCCATTCAGCGGAGGCAAGGGGTTAGGTTTATACAGGGTTAGATAGCTGTTCTGAAACTACAACTCCCAGAACTCTTTGCTAGAGGGTCACTGGTTGGTTACCCTGCCCCTGTTGGGGGTTACACCAAATTACAAAGGCAAAGGAGGACAGCATTGAATGGGGGTCGACCAGCAGAGTTTAAGGAATGATCCATCCAACACATCTGTTCTTGGTTAAGTGTGTTTGGGCAGTCAAAATATTTACCCTTTTATGTAGCCACGTTTTTACATTTTGCGCAGACATATATATAATTAACCCCTTCTGCCACAGAACTTTTCTGATACCCAGGTAGCCAATGTACATGTGACAGGAAGCTAAAGGAGGTCTTGGCAGAGGGTCCCACCATGTGGTCAGTGAGTAGAACTGCAGCTTTATTCTCCCCCAGGGGACTGGGAACCTTAGTGCATAGTGATATGTAGAGCGACTAATGGGAAATCACCCTAATTCAAGGCCCTCCTCTCCAGGCATCCCAATTATTAGCTCACTAGTGGTCCCTGCCAACAAGCAGAATGGCTCCCCCCCAAAAAAATCAGTTTACATGCAGGGTCATACCTCTGACTTACCATGTCCATTATTCCCACACCCCTTGCCCTTTCCACCCAAACCCTGCCCTCTCCCTGCAAGACCCACCCTCTTGCTGAACTATAATTCATAGCATATACGGTCAAAGCATGCTGGGAACTGTAGTTTATTAACATCAAGACTGAATTCTTAAAGCAACACTGCTCAATAAAACTCTTTCCCAACTCGTTAGAGCCATAGGGAATTTTATTTCCTCTGTGTATACCCAACTCTTTGCGCATCTTTGAAGGCATTGGCCATATTTCTTCTGGCTTTGAATACATAAACAGCACTACATCTGTTCCCCTGACGGTGGAGAGCAGTGCTATACCGGCAGGCACAGTAATCTCACTATGTTAGATAAGAGCCAGATGTCTCATATAGTACTAGTAAGGCTAATTCACTTCGGAGAACCCTTTTGAGTACTTAATTATGTTTGTTATGCCTATTTAGGAGAGCCAAGGGGCGCAAAAAGGAGGATTTTAGGGAAGGTTTATGTTTCCTTTAATTACAGATTCTAAAGGATGGTCCAATAAGAGCTGCCGGCTGTATTTCAGTGATTGTGTAACATAGGGAGAGTAGTGTGCAGATTTGGCTTGCTGATATTAGATGTTAGAATGGTGATATTTAAAGGGAATGTAACCCCTCCATTTAACCCTTCTATTGCATTGACCAACTGTCCAAAATAAGTGGTCCAAACTGACACTGACACATAGGAAAATCACAAGTTTGGCTTAGTCCTATAATGCCCAGTTGTTGCCAGAGTACAGCAAGAGTAGTAGGGCAATATAGCAACATTAGGGCAAGATGGTAGAAACAGACAAAATGGCCACAGTAGCACTGACCCCAACTTTCACCACCCTGTGGCTCGCAAAACCGAACCCTCCGCTCCTCCCGGGCTCCCGCGATGAATCTAATAAAACTACAAAACTCAGCCCCACGCCAGCGCTGAGCTATTGCGTCCAGCGTAAGCACGCCGCTAAACCTGCCAAAAAGCCAAAGAACATGGAGTAGAGGGCCTAATGTTGCTCATGAGCCCGCACGTGGAAAAGCCTCCCCTGCACTGCGTATCCCCGCCCCCGCCGCGTCTCCAGTAGCGCGCCTCCCGGCGTAGCGTGTCTCCCATTGCTGTGGCAACGAAAATACAATCGTGCAGGCCGCACCAGGAAGACAAGGAAGCAAGGCGCAGGTAAGTACCCGGCATATAAGACGACCCCTGACTTTGGCATGGATTTCTCAGGTCTTTCTCACCATTGCTCATCAGTGTGTGCTCCCCCACCCCATCACCTGCTGTCCCACAGTTCTTTCCCAGAGGCTATTATCCCCCACTGCTACTATAGGCACCATCTCTCCCTACTATACCTGCTATCCCACAGCCCCAGTCCCTTCCCAGAGGCTATTATCCCCACTGCTACTATAGGCACCATCTCTCCCTACTATACCTGCTATCCCACAGCCCCAGTCCCTTCCCAGAGGCTATTATCCCCACTGCTACTATAGGCACCATCTCTCCCTACTATACCTGCTATCCCACAGCCCCAGTCCCTTCCCAGAGGCTATTATCCCTACTGCTACTATAGGCACCATCTTTCCCTACTATACTTGCTATACCACAGCCACAGTCCCTTCCCAGAGGCTATTATCCCCCCACTGCTACTATAGGCACCATCTCTCCCTACTATACCTGCTATCCCAAACCCACAGTCCCTTCCCAGAGGCTATTATCCCCACTGCTACTATAGACACCATCTCTCCCTACTATACCTGCTATCCCACAGCCACAGTCCCTTCCCAGAGGCTATTATCCCCGCACTGCTACTATAGGCACCATCTCTCCCTACTATACCTGCTATCCCACAGCCACAATCCCTTCCCAGAGGCTATTATCCCCCCATTGCTACTATAGGCACCATCTCTCCATACTGTACCTGCTATCCCACAGCCACAGTCCCTTCCCAGAGGCTATTATCCCACTGCTACTATAGGCACCATCTCTCCCTACTATACCTGCTATCCCAAACCCACAGTCCCTTCCCAGAGGCTATTATCCCCACTGCTACTATAGACACCATCTCTCCCTACTATACCTGCTATCCCACAGCCACAGTCCCTTCCCAGAGGCTATTATCCCCGCACTGCTACTATAGGCACCATCTCTCCCTACTATACCTGCTATCCCACAGCCCCAGTCCCTTCCCAGAGGCTATTATCCCCCCCACTGCTACTATAGGCACCATCTCTCCCTACTATACCTGCTATCCCACAGCCCCAGTCCCTTCCCAGAGGCTATTATCCCACTGCTACTATAGGCACCATCTCTCCCTACTATACCTGCTATCCCACAGCCCCAGTCCCTTCCCAGAGGCTATTATCCCCCCACTGCTACTATAGGCACCATCTCTCCATACTATACCTGCTATCCCACAACCACAGTCCCTTCCCAGAGGTATTATCTCACTGCTACTATAGATCATCTCTCCCTTCAGTTGCTCTAAATCAATGGGAGATAATCATGGAATATAGGATACTCATTACCCAGGTAATCAAAACATTCCATGCAGCGTCAGGCAAAAGCAAGAACATGTGAGGCTGCTTTACTTCCTGAGTCCAGATAATATTTACTGATCTTTATTCTATAACAAAGCGGAGATCTAAGGCAAGAGAGCCGACATATTTGATATTTGTAGCAAAAAGTGCATTTTTATACTGCATTTAAAGACACAGACTGAGCTATCATGAGTGAATCCAGCTTCTGACTGCAGATGATCAATGACAGCCTGGGATCCCTCCAGTGAAGGGGACTATGGATCTCACATTACAAATGCATATTGTTTATAGGCAGAACAATTAAGGACAAATTGTGATGGAAAATGTAGCACCATGTTCATTTCAAGCATTAGGAAAATATATTTATTTTTTATTCATCTAAGGAAATGATCACAGGGCACTTAGTAAAGAACAAACTGAATTAAACAATGAAATCTCCTTTATATTGTCTATGCCGGTCATTTTGCACTGAATGCATCTCTCCGCCACCCCGGGCTGGGACAGCTGCTCTTAGAAAGTGATGTATTATTGTTATTCCTTTTTAAACATTACCATCTGTTGGGCCAAATGGATGGCCAAATCCATTTAACCTCTTCAAGGCTTTATAGAAGCCTCCTTTTCAGCCATTATTACATTCATGTAAGTGAAGTTATTTCTTGTTTCTGTTAACTCTTCCTCCGCCGTGTGGGTGTGC
The DNA here is from genome assembly GCF_000004195.4 of Xenopus tropicalis. NCBI lineage: Eukaryota > Metazoa > Chordata > Amphibia > Anura > Pipidae > Xenopus > Xenopus tropicalis. The sequence goes on along the minus strand of NC_030680.2, from coordinate 21,826,060 downwards.
CCTTACAAGCGGGGTTCTTAAAATCAAGAATAGGATGTCTCTCAAGGGAAAAACATGTAATTCTAGGCCATTTTCCAATATATATATATTCCATACAGATTTTAAATGGTTTCTGACCTGTTTGGGAATATCATTGGATCTGAACAATAAAGCAAAAGTCATGCTAAGACTCCAATTCCCATAATGCATTGCATGCATCTTCACAAGCCTGTTAATCAGTTACAACTCATCAGCAGTGCAGGGAATAGAGGGGACAGACATATATTGAGTTTAATCATTTTAGGTTTACAAACTTGCAACTGAGCGAGGAGGGTCTGTGCTGCAGAGCTTATAATCTATCCAACTTCTTTTTGGTGCAATCATCTACCCATATTCATAACAAGACAAAACATGAGCTGGAGTGGGAAATTATAGAACCTTACCCATTGCCTCAAGCATGTAAGTGTGTCCTGACCCTCCTTCCATCACCTGCCGCCCCCCCACTCCATGTAAGGACACAGAGCTCAGATCTGCGGAGCTGGCAAGTTACCCCTTTGGCCAACGGCCCTTATGTCACTGTCCGTCACAGGCAGGCACAGATGTCCCCTCCATCTCAGCATCTCCTTAAATTGCCCCCCTTCCAAAGCGTCATGCATGCCACAGACAGAGAGAGACCGTTACTAAGTATAACACAAGGGATAGGAATAAAATAGGTGCTGGGTGTAGTGCATTGTGGGTGCATGGCCGTCACACAAAAGCTTGGAGATTTAAATTCACAGAATGCAACAGTATAATGCAAACAGCCAATAATGCACCCCATTCTGCTATTTCTTTATTAAATGGCTGGATCCCCTTACTAAGAGCTACAGCATAAAGACATAGGCTATAATTATAAATACAATTTATACACATGGTTCCCATACAAGTGGGATCCCTTATTAGAAAACCTGATGTCTAGATATCTACAAATTAAGGGACCATTTCCATTCATTTTATACCAATAATTATATTTTTTAGATTCTGTTACACCTTCATTGGCCACCAGGGGCACCAAAACAATATACAGTAGAAGGAGGGATATCTATCATGCCTAGACTGGCAATCTGTGGATTCTGGCAATGCCAGAGGGACTGATGTAAGATTCCATAGACAGTCACTATTTAATGGACTGGTGGGGGCTGTTTGGGCCTATGTGTACTTGAAATGCCAGGGCCTATTTTGAATCCCAGTTCAGACCTGATCTAACATTAATTCTACTTTTAAAGTACCAACATATTCTACAGTGCTATACAATGGAAGGGCTTAGTATGTACAAATACTGACCAATATAGGGGGTCCTATTATGCAGGGGCCTCATGTTATCCTTAGAAGAATGGGGGTTAACATGTAGAAAAGTATAAGCAAAGCACTGGCACAGCTGACATTGTTTTTCCAAAGCCATTAGCCTGAATGAGATAGAATTGAATGAGTTAAAGTGGCAGCACAGGGCCATTGAGATAATTGGTTAGGTCAGAGTGTGTAATGGGGAGGGGGTGTCCAGATGTGAGGATATGTCCCATTCTCCCTGCACGACCCACCCATGGATCATCCTTCCCAATATAACATCATTGTGCGTCTTTCCCAGGGTCTCAAACACACAGAGTTAACTGAAGAATGTGCAAGAGGCTGGAAGAGGGACGCTAATAATATACAAGATATTGCTGGACTACAAATCCCAGCAAACTTTACCATATTATCAAGGTTAAGCATACTGGGAGCTGTAGTCTTGTTTGATTTTCAGCATAATATAATGAAGCAAAAACAACTCTATATTCTCTGTATGAAAGATAGCTGCTAGGTGACAAAATGATGATAATGAGCATTCCCATTGGTGGATTTGTTTGCTCCTATAATGAAGTTTTTGATCAGTAGGATTTTCATTGATTATTTCATGTATAACTTTTATAGAGGAGTAGGGAGTGCAGTGGGACAGCTTTATGGTTGGATTTGGATCCTCATTGAAACTGTCAGATTTAAATATAGGAAGTTTAATTGCAGGGGAAGCTCTGTTAAGCTAGCCATACATGGGCCAGTAGAGGCTATAGGGGGCCTTTTTGATCACCTGTCCAATCAATATCTGGCTGAACACTGGCCAGTCTATAATGTCATTTAGAAAATCTAATTGGTTGAAGAACATATAGGTGCGTTGATTCTTTCTCGCCAGGTCTGCATAGGCCCCTGTATGATCTGACTCCTACCTAGGGACCCAATGGTCAGACCATCCCAATCTGGTCAACTCAGGAAAACTTTTCCAGTGGCAAGATTTAGATCTTAAAAACATTTTGATGTAAGGTGGAATAAATATAACCAATCAGCCAACCAACTGCAATCAATTTAGTCTTAGAAAATATTCTGGGGTAAATGAAAGGGTATAGGCTTTGCCACTGTCGAGAGTTACGCGTAACAGAAAAATGTGCAGCTACGGGGAAAGGATTTAATAGGCGAGATAATCAGACTTTTTCTTTTACTCAAGGCCATAAACAGGATCTTGTTTCTACCAAACATAGCTCAGGGAGTTTCCCCTTTGTAACGCACACACCATAAGGTTACTCACTCAAGTAAAAAATCAGGAACCCTTCTAATAAATACAAGTTGCAAACATTATAATCATCCATCATTAACAGTCAAGCTTAAACACCAGTCCCTGCCCTAGTGGAGCTTAACACTCTATGGTGTCTATCACATTCACAGTGCCAGGAGGAGACCCACAAAGCCACAGAGAGCAAATACAAACACCTTGAAAAAATTCCCCCGGCTGAAATCAAACCTAGGAACCCAGTACTTCAATGCACCTAATGCTAATCACCAGTAACAGGAGCCCCATGGGGGTGTGGGCTTGGCTACAATTGCACCCCCATTCCCCCAGTAGTTACACCACTGCTAACCATGGCACCAATAGTGCTGTCCTTCTAGTATTCCCCAACCTTAAGGGCGAAGACACACGGGGCAAGTTGCAGGCGTTTAGTCGCAGCGACTTCTATTGTAACCTATGGCAGAAAAATAGTTGAGATTAGTCGCTGCAAAAGACTTTTTAAAAAGTTGCAGAGACTAATCGGAAGCAAAGGTGACTATTCTTGTTGGCACATTAGGAGCCCAGAGCATTGCATCAAAAAGCCTAGCCCTAGCCATTGGTACAGCAAGGAGAACTGCACTACTTTTAGTCAATATAAAGCAGGAAACCTTAGCCCATGGGCCCCCAATGCAAATCCATTTTCTTCCATTACTTCTCCACCTGTTTATTATGAGTATCATCTATTTCACCATCTATTTCTCCTCTTTGTACCCATATAGAAGTGGAAAATGACAATTATATAGGCCTGATAATTAAGATACCTTGACCTACTGGGAGTTTTTCTGGTATTCTGGTGGGCCAGTCCAACATTGCTATGAATAACAGTTCTATACAAAAAAGAGATTTTTCTCTACTAAATTGAATCTCTGGTGCAAAATGTGTAGAGAAGGGTGTAAAAGCAGGGTCAAATTGGGGTTTCCGGGACTACAGAATAAAATTTCAGGGTAACTGCCTATTTTCTAGTTTGGGTATCCATGAAACTCTTAAATACAATATTTTCATTTATCTGTAAATTTGCTGCGGTCCCTGACCAAATGTTGGACCTTAAAAGGATGCCTAAACCCAAAAAATCTGAATACCTCTGCTCTTGTCCCTGTGTTTTGGTCCCCTCTGAATATACAACATGCCAATATAAAGTGAGTACAGTTGATGGGATACTGTAGGGCTGCAGAGTGCCTATTCCTATATTGAAACCTGTTGTCTGAAATGTTGATGATATATGTGACATTTTGGGTGCAATATTGGTACTGACCAGCAGTGGGCAGCAGAGAGTCAAAAGTGTATTAGCCTGTGCATTTTAACAGCAGGTAGAGGATTTAGGGGTAGTGAGCAACTATATACTGTATGTTCATTTGCTATTCATACACTTTTATATAATATCCTGCTACATTTGTTTGCTAGGCACACACCATATATATATATTTAACAAGTCCTGTTCTGGAGACTCTCTGACATGTCCATCTCCTGTATGAGAGCAAAAAGTCCATGAAAACCTCTACCTTGGCATGTACACTTCTGTCCTCCCTCTGAGCTCCCTAAGGTCACCATCAGGGCCCCATTGCAGAGGTAGGGGGGCTTCAAGAGATGTAAATGACTTTGTAGCGTTGAGGCTTGTGGGAGAATTGGTGGGGTCAGGTCTGGACTGGGATTTTAAAATAGAACCTGGCATTTCAAGTACACAGAGGCCTAAACAGCCCCCCAGCCCAATAAATAGTGACTGGCTATGGCATCTTACAGCAGCCCCTCTGGCATTTTCCAGAACCCACAGATTGCCAGTCTAATGGGATAAGTATAATGGGGTTTGGCTGGGGTGAATGGGGGGCATGCCCAGATATGGGATTTAGTCAGTCTTTTTTATTGGGGCTCTATTTTACTTATTCCACCCAGTGGAGCTTTTTATATTTGGGACTTGCATTTTATCTGAACACAGGACATTATTGTGGAACACATTTATTTAAACAGAGTCTGACATATCTTTGTCACAAGACAAGTTTCATTTTAATAGGGAGCATTTTCCCTTACATACCCTCTCCCTGACTAGTGATACCTTATAGCTATGACACATGGGCAGGGCTCTGGTACATACATATCTTGCCTATGTCACACAGCACCACAAGGGGTCAGCTTTGACCATTCTTGCAACTGCACTGCCATCGTACATCCCTGTATAGTGTGCAAAAGGCAGCCATACACTGGCCGATCCACCACAGTATCCCATGGGCTGATCGGACAGATACCATGCCAGCAGCTATCCATGTGAAGAGCATCCTTGCCAATGGTGCCCATGCACTATTCTCAGGCCTGGACTGGCAGGCTGTTGGTTTTGGCAAATGCCAGAGGGGCTGCTGTAAGATGCCATAGACAGTCACTATTTATTGTGCTGGTGGGGGGGCTGTTTGTGCCTCTGTGTACTTGAAATCCCAGGGTCTATATTTAAACCCAGTCAGCTTTAGAACAATAATTATAAGGGTTGCCACCTTTTCTGGAATATAATACCGGCCTTCCTATACCTTTATCCTTCCCTATCTATAGCATCAAGCATCATGTTTACCGGCCTGGCTGGTAAAATACTGGCTAGGTGGCAATCCTAGCCACAAGGCAAGTTGAGAAACTTGCACGAGCAACTTTGCAACTTACCAGGGATGCCAAAAATTCAGTTTTTTTGACTTTTGCACTCTCTGCACAAGCAATGTGGCCCCTCCTTGTGCCTAAAGTTGTGGAAAAAGTTAGCTCAGTGGGTGAGGGGGGGCTGCATAGGGCAGGTTGCCTCAGAATGGCAATGAGGGCACAGTCGCCCCTATTTACTGGAAAGCAATCACTTCAATAGGTGTAAGGGTGGTCAAAATATCCATCTTGAAATTTACACAGGACAATAAAATAAAGGTATTGCCAGCCTAGAGAGAATAGAGGTTTGGGCAGTGAAGTAAATGGACAGACCAGGGATTTGTTTAGTAGAGCTGGGATAAAGAGGCAATTGGGCGAGGGAAATGGGGCAGATGAGGAGTAGGTTGGGGTGGAACAATAAGGGATTACAAATTTACAGGCGAATACATTAACTGTAACTTATAACAACTAGGCCGGTGAAATATCAGCCAGTTAGCAACCATAAGAATTTCCAAGCTCCAAAGCCAGGCTGTCATAGACAGATTATGTATGCATAACTCCCAACATTTTGAAAACGGAAAGAGGGACAAAAATAAACAGCGCGCTGCGTGCAGTGATTTTTTTTTGACCCTGCCCATTTTTGTGACCGCACCCCCTAAATACCGCCCCCCTTTGACTAAATTTGGCAGGTTATTTAAAGTTTGGACACATTTCTGGGGGTTTTGGGGTCCTGTTTTATGTGTTATTACAGTTTTTCTGCAAGTTTCGGTTCCCCCAAGAGACCTGTTTAGCTTATTAGTTACAATTGTATCTCAGTGCAGGGGGGCGCTTTTTACCTTTCTGTTCTTTATTTAATTAAATGTGAGAAACAATGTATCTAAGTGCAGGTGACGCTCGTTAAGATTTCTAGGCTCTCTGCCAAAAGCTACTTTTAATTAAATTTGTATCTTTTTTAGCTTCAGTGCAGGAGATCAAAGGGAAATGAGGGACTTTTCAGTAATAATCCAAGACTGCTGGTTGAGCTGTCAAAAGAGGGACTGTCCCGCGAAAATCGGGACAGTTGGGAGGTACCGGTATGTGTATGCAGGACATTCTATACATGCATTCTGCAATATAGTTGTTGGTCTCATTTACTAGCAGTGGGCACATTTGCACAACCTGTCAGCCGGAAGCTTTGACCAGTTTACTGCTGGTTGAATAATAAAAGATGGTTGCTATAGGTTTCTGCACCAGGGCAGTCTTGGCTAGTGTTGTCTAATCAGTAAATGAGTCCCTCTGGCTATAAATGGCTATCAAAGCTCCAGATAAACAAATGGTTAACAGATTACGAAACACAATCCTACATAATACATTACAGAAGTGGATTTCATAAAAAGGAAGTGCCAGCAGGAAAGATCATGCTTTGCAGTTATAAGATGGGAGTAGCCCCTCATTGGGGAAGTAGTATTCCTGTTACACGCAGTGGATACATGGGATGGGCTCCCATCAGAACAAGCCAAAGGACTGATTGAGTAGCATTCAGAATATGAACAAATTCATGTATTAAATAATAGAAAGTCTCAGGGGCGATTTATCATGTCTTGGTCATTTCAACATTACCGATCCTATAAGATTTAACAATATATTTTCCAGGATAGAATGATTCGTCCTACTACTCCAGAGAATGCTGTCTATTACAGCTCAAGGGCTGAAATGTTCTGCTCAACACTGCATATGCAGTACCCCAAGCCCCTTCCCAAATTTAATTAGTAAAGCCTCAAATGGCCCATTACATTGTTCCATGGTTTCCCTACCTGATTTTCAAATGGGCTTCCAGAAAAACCAAGGGTAAGAATTCATTCTTGATCTAAGCCTAACAAATACTAATTCTCACCTTATATGGTTTTGAGGTTTTGTCCCATTAGTTGTTTTGGGCCCCCAAGTGGGGCATTTCCACAGGTTTAGGAACCTGTGCCATACTAAAGTGATAAACTGAATTTGCACTGAATTAGTCCATGTATTGGAGTAAATCCCATTTCCTGATATCTCGTTGGGCTTTTACGATGTCACCTGGGTTGAGGAGAAATCCCAGTCAGTCAGGGACAATAATGGGCCCCATACCCAATTCCTCTGATCTGCCCTTCACTTGATTCCATTGCTGGCCCACCAATGGGGGCAATCTCCACTTGTTTGGTGACTAGACCTCTTGTAGATCTTTTAGCTTCAAGCAAGTACATAATTCCAGACAGTAGTGGATAGGGAAGCCACCATTATGGATTCATTTTTGGAAATTTCAGAACCAAATCTGAACCTTAATTTAGATATTAAAATGTGAAAATGAAATTGTACAAAAATGGTTGCTTTTTAGGTGTCCAGAGTTTTAAAGACTCATGACGCTGAGGGTTCAGTTTCAGTTTAGCTCAGTCGATACCAAATCCTTCAAAAAGTGCTGATATCAGCCCAGCCCCAGTGCCGGAATAGCTCTCAGCCGTTGTGCTGTATAATAATATAATGGCTAATTAGAAATGTATTACAAGAGCAATAGAAGTGAAACAAGATCACGCCCATGTCTGACTGTGCTTTGCCCAGAGTTCCTGCTTAATAAAGCCAAGGGCACTCTCATGGGGAGACACGTTGCAAGTTTGGTAAAGCCAACGCGCTATATCCATAGGCAGAGAATAAAGAAGATTTAAGAAGGCTTAGTGTCCCCATAAAGCAGGGATCCCCAACCTTTTATACTTGTGAGCCACATTCAAATGGAAATTGTGTTGGGGAGCAACCCAAGCATGGAAAAAGTTCCTGGAGGTGCAAATAAGAGCTATAATTGGCTGTTTGGTAGCCCCTATGTGGACTGGCAGCCTATAGAAAGCTCTGTTTGGCTTTACACTGGGTTTTATGCAACCAAAACTTGCCTCCTAGCCAGAAATTCAAAAATGGCACCTACTTTGAGGCCACTGGGAGCAACATCCAAAGGGTTGGGGGGCAACATGTTGCTCATGAACCACTGGTTGGGGATCACTGCCATAAAGGAACCAACTCCCAAATATTACATTAATATATTTTTAAAATGTAAGGCCTTTTATTGGAAGCCAACCTAAACATAAATGTCACCCTCCAACCCTTTCTGCCAGTTTCCTGGTAATCTGACCACTAGGGGCACTCTTTCATTGAGTTGGGTGCATGATGTTTGATTTGTACCTCGGCAGAGGGAGCAGCATTGCGACTGCTGCACATAATATGTTATGTATAGAAGAAAGGCTTCCTGCACTGAATGAACTACATTCCTTTTTTTACTGATAAACTAAGACATGTTACTTATTTATGCGTGTGTTTTGAGGCAGCTACACTGTTATAAACTTGTATTTAGCTGCAGAATTTTTCAGGCCCCTTAGCCCCAGTGTTTTGGCTTGTGGTTTCCGTCAGCCGCGTTCCAGCGCGTTGCAACACAGGCACCATGTGTAGTAGTAATTAGTCCAAGGCATAATTAGTCCTGTGGCTCTGTACCCACTAAAACGGAGGCAAATGCAGAATTCAGGCAAAAAAGTATGAACACCATTTAATAAACGCAGTGGAATTCACAGCAAAATCCTAACCACTGATTCTTATCTTTTGTTTCTGAGACTGTCGGGGAAAAATAAGTTATTTGTAACCCCCTGCGTAACCAAATCTGGGCCCAAAGCTTGCAGGATTAGTCCTGCTATTAGTTGGGACAATATTATCCCAAGACAGATCTCAAGGGCATTATGGGTAATATTAGCCCAAATAATGTCACTGGAGCGCTAGCAATTTTTTAAGCCTGAAATTGGAATGCACAAGGGTTACCACCTGTCCAGTTTTTAGAAGGGTTTTCCTGGTCAAAACTGCCTGTCTGGTTTTCCAAATTAGATTGATGCGGCGAAGGCCAATCAACGATTGCCACATCATAGCCCTGCCCCTCCCCAGCCTTGTGATGACACCACCCGCCCCCTCCCTGTGCCCAGGGGTGCTGCTATTATAAGACAAGTTGAGAAACTCGCCTCAGGCAGCAGCGCCCCCAAAGTTACCAGGGGCGGCAAAAAAAACGCTATTTCTGTTCTTTAAAATGGAAATTCGCCTTTGCTAGTGTAGCGAGCGCCATTGCATTCTCTAAACTAGCGATACGGCCCCTCTGGCACTGGTAAGCGCCGGGGGGGTGATGGGGAGCGGCATCAGAGGAGCCGCCTCAGGATCAGGACCTGAAAACGCCCCTGCTTGTGCCCTGTGAAATCGCAGATCACTCCGTGCTCGGAGTAAGGAGCCGGAAAAGTTGGCAACCCTAGAATGCACCGTTAACCCCTTTCTACAATACAAAAGACCCCCCCCCTAGATTTGTCAGGCGTTACCTGTAATAACCCACAATGGGGGGAGGAACAAAGCAGGCTTGGTTTGGGCTTCATCTGAACAGAAAGTGGGTGCAGGTCTGGACTAGGAGTCAAAATAGACCCTGGCATTACATAGAGGCCCAAACAGCCCCCCCCAGCCCAATAAATAGTGACTGTCTATGGCATCTTACAGCAGCCCCTCTGGCATTTACCAGAATCCAGAGCTTGAGTAGGTGTAACCAAAAAAAATCAACCAGTTTCCGATCTGGGTAGATTGACATTCTGTGAGCTGTCAATCTCCGCTTAAAATGCTTTCCAGCCGTCTTGCCTGCTGGCTTCCCTTTGTGGTCTAACATTTGATTAGACCTCCCTTTCCTCATAAGGGACGCAGATGTATAACAGTAGTCTAATCAGCTATAGGTTAAGTACAGTATATAGCTTTTACAACAGATACGTTTTCACATAAAATCTCACCCGATTGGCTCAAGGTGATTTGCCCAGAACCCTCCCTTCCACACAAGCTGGGCTGCAGTAAGATGCCATAGACAGTCACTATTTAGTGTGCTGTCTGGGGCTGTTTGGGTCTGTGAACTTAAAATGCCAGGGCCTATTTTGGATCCCTGCACATATATACATCGAGACAGGTCAAAATAGGCCGTGGCATTTCAAGTACACAGAGGCCCAAACAGCCCCCCACCAGCCCAATAAATAGTGACTGTCTATGACATGTTACAGAGAAGTATTCATCCCAAGTGTCATCCTAACTGGCCTTCAGGTACAGACCCCATTAACAGCTTTGAGGCCTGCCCAGCCGTTTGAAGCCCCTGACCTAACAGAATGAAAGGGACTTCTACACTTTGGATCTAGTATTGGAAAGAGTCTGCTGATCCATTTAATTCTTGCTAGAGACTTCAGGACTAACTGTATTCCCACCTCGATGAAACCTCCCCCCTGCTGAGTAATACCATGCATACCTAAAGTATGTATGTTCCCCCAGAAAGCTTCTCTCGTGGGTATTCCGGGTGATTTTATCCCAAGCTAACGTTACCAGGCGCCCGGCACATTTCCTGTCCATGTTATAAGAAAAACAAACTCAACCCTAAAATTGGTACAGTATTCCAGTAGCACAAAGAGTTAACATGGCTAATTAAGATCTCTTGTTGTAACCTATATATTTATGTACATATTCTCCTTAGATATCATATTTTTATTGCAAGATTTAATAGCTAATCAGAAGCGTTGCCCCCTCACACCTTAACAATCAGACTTTATATTCCCAAAAATCCCAACAAATCAAAGAGAAATTTAAACCCTTAGACAGGGCAAATATTGTGCCCACATTATGTATGCTTCATTATATACAGTATATTGCTATCTGCCTATTAACCCCTTACACGTGTTGATTTTAAAGCGGCAAGGGGGCGATTCTAATCATGTGACCCATTCAAAAATGTGCGCCATGGGCGAGGTTTCTGTAAATACCAGACCACTGACTGACGGACTTCCATTCCCCCTTCCCATTTGACCTATCTCTGGATTCCTTGTAACTCTGAAACATAGAGGTATGGGATCCGATATCCAGAAAACTCCGAATTAGGGGAAGGCCATCTCCCAAAGATTCCATTTTAAGCAAATAATTTTATTTTTTCTCAGTATTAACAGAACCTTGTACTTGATCCCAACTAAGATATAATGAATCCTTATTGGAGGCAACACAATCATATTGGGTCTATTTAATGTATAAATGATTTTTATTAGACCTAAAGTATAAAGGTCCAAATTACGGAAAGGCCCCTTATCTAATAAACTCTAGGCCCTAAGCATTCTGGATAACAGGTCCCATACCTGTAGGAGTGGGATGTGATATTCTCAAACCTGTTTCCCAGAAAGGTCTGAAATATGGCATCGCCATTTCTCATAGTGTTTCTTTTAAACAAATAGCTCTAAAATATTGCATAGCCATTTCTTGTAGTGTGTCGTTTCAACAAAAGAAAAGTTCATTTTTGAATGATTTTACTTTTTCTGTAAAAAAAAACAAAACAGTACAGGTATAGGACCCATTATCCAAAATGCTCGGGACCGAGGGAATTCTGGATAAGGGGTCTTTCTGTAATTTGGATCTCCATACCTTAAGTCTACTAAAAAATCAATAAAACATTAATTAAACCCAATAGGATTGTTTTGTATCCAAAAAGGATTAATTATATCTTAGTTGGGATCAATTACAAGGTACTGTTTTATTATTACAGAGAAAAAGCTAATCACTTTTAAAATTCAGAACCATTTGATTAAAATGGAGTCTATGGGAGATGGGCTTTCCGTAATTCGGAGCTTTTTTGGTTAACGGGTTTCCGGATAATGGATCCCATACCTGTACCTTATACTCGAGGGTAATTAACCTGCATTAATCCATAATGGGGCCAAAACAATCCCACTGGGTTTTTTCATGTTAACATGGTTTTAGTTGCCTTCATGCAACATTAGAGGATGATCCCCTATCCAGAAAACCCCAGGTCCCAAGCATTATGGATAACAGATCATCAGACCCACATATACAGACTCAGCACTTATACGTTTCATTTATATATGGACACTTAAGGACAGACTTATCAAAATGTGAGATTCGAGCTCACCACAGACAAATTCACCCATTCTCTCCCATTCATTCTGGGATATTTAGAAGCCTATTTAATAAATGGCAAACTCCTGCTTTCACCCACTGATACATACACTCTCAATAATCCCATAGGAATGAATAGAAAGTGGGCGGATTTTCTGCAGTGAGCCGCAGAACATTCTGATAAATCTGCTCCTACGCCTTTGAATGAATATATTTATATATATAAAAGGACATCTTACCTTTGGGTTTCCTCCAGCCTTTCCTCCAGCGTCTGCTCCTGGCACCCCTCCTCTCTCAGAACCTCTTCATTGTCGGACATGTTGCTGTATCAGTGAGGTGTCACGGTGTCACTGTGTGCATGTGATTTTGATCAAGGTCTGTGAGCTTGTGTGTGTGTGTGTGAGGGTGCGGTGACTCCCTGTGCGTCACGTGGGCTATGGACTCCAGATGTGTGTGATGCGGGTTTGCAAGTTTGTGATTTTTCTCTTGCTTTCAGTCTCCCAGCCTAGTCGCTGAGTGTGACAGAGTGTCTGCTCTAGTGCTGCCGTTGTGGTGTGTGTTTCAGCTGTATCTCTCGGTTTCCTGTGAGCATATTGCTGTGTGTATCCCTTCTGTATAGCTGTGTAGCCTAAGGCATATACATCCCCTCTCCTCCCCTCTTCCCTTACTCTCCCAGTGATTCTATAGCCCCCTTTCTTCCTGTCTGTGTCCTTGTGGGTGCCCTGTTGTCTTATGTTGTCAGGGTGCTGCACCTCTCCTTTTCCTGCTCTGACACAATGTGCCCCCAACACCCTCCTCCTCCTCCTCCTCGCTGCAGTTCAGTAGGATGTGGTTTTGGGGACTTTTTCATACTTCTGTATTTTACGTTGCAGAATGCAAAATGCAAAGTACAAATCCACAGTGTACAAAACCCCTACCTGCTTCAAGTAAAGAGTGTGTGTGTGCAGAGAGCTATTGTGTTATTAACACTCACACCTTCGTACCACTGTGCATCCAGACATTCAGATTTAACTCAGCTTTAGCCATCACTCATTTACAGCTGCAAAGTTGTCTAAAATCTGCCGTATTTCTTACCCGCAATGCAGCATTATTATTATTCCAGTTTAACCGAGAGTGAGCACACAATGGTATGTCCAGCATCAGTCATGCAATATACCCATGTATCTATTAGTGCATTAATTGGCCAGTAAAAATAATGCTTATGGAAACAATAGGATTTCTACCTCCTTCTCCCGATTCAGCGCTGAAGGCAGATTTTGGTCAGGCGCCTTCTATGGCGCCCGATCAAAATCTTTTAACCTGGCCGATCGGCGAGTCGACCGATATCAGCAGCTTCCTGCGATACCAGCCGAGTTGCCATACACGCACTGAATATCGTACAAAATGAGGTTTTGTACAATATTATCGGTGCGTGTATGGCCAGCTTAAGACTTAAAAGAAAAATTAAAGCTGGTCATACACGCACGCACCCAAGCAATATCTGGATTAAGGGCTCTGGTACACGGGGAGATTAGTCGCCCGCGGCAAAACTCCCTGCTCGCGGGCGACTAATCTCCCCGAGTTGCCTTCCCCCTGCCATCCCACCGGCGAACATGTAAGTCGCCGGCGGGATGGCAGACGCGGCGGGGCGATTTCGGGAAATCGCCGAAAAAGCCTTGCGAGTCTTTTTCGGCGATTTGCGCAAAATCGCGCCGCCGCGCCTGCCATCCCGCCGGCGACTTACATGTTCGCCGGTGGGATGGCAAGGGGAAGGCAACTCGGGGAGATTAGTCGCCCGCAAGCAGGGAGTTTTGCCGCGGGCGACTAATCTCCCCGTGTACCAGAGCCCTTAGGGCTGAATCGTCAGGTGGAGGTACAATCCCTATTGTTTCTACCTCCATATCTGACAATTGAGCCCTGGACGTCAATGGAGGAACAGGAAAGATCGTAATTGGTATATGAATGATCACCTTAACAGCAGTCGACTGTCCTGCATGCTTTTTTTAAATTGTAATATCAATGCTTTAGTCCCTCCTCCCCTGACAGGATTTCAAATGATGCAGAAAGAGAAGAACTGTTTTGCAGCTGGGTTTCAGCATATGAAAATGGTATTTATTCATATTTTTTGAACAGATTACAGTGATAGAAATATTAGGGATTTATGTTTTGTGTGGGGCTCTTTAACAAATTTTGGTTTAGAAGTTGTGTATTAATAATTTGCTCTTAATGCAGCCAAGCACAAGCTTATATCTTTAAGGAGTTATTAAATTGAAGGTGCACAGTTTGCTACTAGTCTAGTAACTCATAGCAACCAACTAACATTTACTGGTCAGCCACTTGAAAACACACATCCTGTTTGTCCTAAGGGTTACTAGACCTTTTTGTTGGCGGCGTCACACATAGGGGTGGGTTGTGAGGTTCTGCTTATTTGTCTTCCTGCGAAAAGCTCAGTTTTATTGTATTCAAGTTCCCCTACTTGAGGGTAGTTCTGCCACAAATTTCTTAGATCTGTGCCCTGAGCCCCTAGTACCTTAAAGTGCACCTATCACCCTCTAATTGTTTCTTCTAATTAGTGCCCGTATTCCAGTTAGGGACAGTAAACATCTTTTTAAAAAGAATACAGCCCCCGCCATTACTAGGCTGCCCCCCCATTCCGGTGTGGGCAGCCATGTTATTTGCTGTGTTCATGCATAATGATCGCGTCTCCCCGCTTGCTTATTACGTGCGTGAGTGGCGGAACCAATGGACCCTACCACATCACACACAGGTAATGAGCAAGTTGTGGCACTCGCGCAATATGCACATGTGAGTGTCACAACATGGCTGACTGTACCAGGACCTCCCTCCTGGTGTGGACAGCCTAGCACTGGCAGGGGCTGTTTTTTTCAAAAGAAGCTATTGTTTCCCCCAACCTAAGTTGGGGCTTTATTAGCCCATACCTCTGGTGGGGGAAACAATTTGAGGGTAATAGTGCCCTTTAAAGTTGCCCTGCTTGCCAGGCTAGGTGGCAGCTAGCTTATCTATCACTTCCCTTCTCTAATCTGTTGTGCAATGCCCTTAGAAGAAGTCAGTGGTGTGCCATGGCATTTTTGGACTGTGTACTGCTAAATGGGGCTCTAAAGGGTTTTCATCATAGAGGGACAAACACTTGGTTTTCTCATATCTGGCAAAAAGGTGGTGGCATTGGTATATCCCTATAGTAAGCATAATTCTGCAGATGTAATAGCCCATTAAAAAGGAGATGGCCCTTTGTGATGTGAAGTCTAAAGGATTTTTCATAGTGTGAAGAGCTTATACACAGTGTGAAGAAAAAGTGGTCTGTACTTAGACGTGGATGGCTGTGAGTATATAGGAGTATATAGGAAGCCAGAGGAGGTTGTATACTGAAGTGGAGGATATGAGATGGGTCTAGAATACTTCAGAAGGCTACATTTAAGAAGGGAACCACTGGAGAACGTTAATGAGAAAGTAAGAACAGGAGAGCCAAAGAGGGCAGGTTGACAACAGAGACTATAGAATATGGGGTTATATTTGATTTGTAGGATCATTACATTGAGACAATACCAAATAAAAATAGGTCCTGTCTCTTTTTGGAGAATTCCACGCTATATGCCTCCTACAGCAGACTATAAAGCCATATGTGCTTACATCAGGGGTACCCAGAGTTTGTCACCCTGTGATCTACTCTTGCCACCTGGCCTCCATCATGAGATCTACTTTAATAAAAATAGTTGATGTTTAATACCTAAATACACATAGCAATATATATATATATATATATATATATATATATATATATATATATATATATATATATATATATATATAAATGCAGTGTCAAATTCACATATAATGCCTACATAACATTATACAAGTGTCAATAACTTTATATAAGGGTCAACACAGCAGTATGGCTGCAGTCAAAAGCTCTGTTATGTTGGGGAAAAAAGAAGTGGTGGGATGGCATTGGCATCCCACATTGTGGTCTACCAAAAACTTTAAAGTGATCTACTGGTAGACCGCGATCTACCTCTTGGGCACCCCTGGCTTACATGATATGAGAGAAGGTCAGTTCCATGACTATATCGCTGGGTAAATTTGTATTATGGACCCAGGCTCTAGCTTGTGATTTAACGACCAGGCCAGTGTTATACCGACGTGGTGGCAACACGAGGTTCTGCTGGTGTGTCCATTCTGGGTGTGGCTAATTGATGCTCAGCACTAAGCAACAAAAGACCCACAAGCCCTAGGCATGGATAAGATCATTTTAACATGTGGCAGTAGCAGCAGCTCCCAAGCCACAAGAATGTTCTGTGGTGCTGCCCTGTGTCTGTGAAATAAAGCCGCCTCCAGCCTATTCCTAAAACACACTAAAATATGTTACAGCCAGCTGGCCACTGTCGCTAGTCAACTATATCACAGGCTGGAAATCAGGAACAGAACAAAGATTATGTGATTGCTGGGGGGCCCAAGGGTGCAGAGGGCCCTGTGCGGCTCTGATTGATGAGCAGTTCAGTATATGTTTGTAGAATTCAAGTAAATGAGAACACTGAGTGAATTCATTCATGTGTTTATGGAAAGAATGGGGGGGTAGCTTTATACTAGGAAACAACAATCAGTTGGTACCAGTTGTTCCCAGGGCTAAGCTCCATTCCATAAGTATAAATATAAATAACTAAGCAACCCCCTGTGTAATGGCTGTGCAGTTGCTTTAGGCCTGTCAGACAATAAACAAAACACATTCATGGTAACAGTCAAATAAACTGATTTTTAGGAAATGCTGAAAGGAAAACACGAGTTTTCACGTTAAATTTCCTAGTTTTAAAAAAAGACATTTCTGAAATATTCTGCTGTTGCTAAAGGGTAACTACAGGAGAATCAGATGGTGTGAGAGCCAATGGTGCAAAAACAGGGGGGCAGGGGTGTGACTGCAACAGGGCCCAGACCCCATGGGGCTTGTTAAGCCAGTAAAGGAGCAGCCAAGGCTCGGGCCAGTGTCAGACGTACTAATGTACGCTTATTGCTCCATCATTGCTCCACCCTTTCACTGCATTGGCCCACCATTTACATCACTGTTCCATCAGTCCTACATCACCCGCCTACTCCTGCTACATCAGTGGCCCACCCCGGGCAATATTCTAGTATTCAAAAGGCGGCAACCCTCTGCAGTCGCCACTTAACATAATTGTCAAAAATGCACAGTAGCGACCATTATGATGCAATGCCCACAACTGTGTTTGGTGGTCCAGTTTCGTCCATTTACCTTGAAATTCTATGAAAAAATGTTACTTTGTGGGCAAAAGGCATGCCATGTCTTTTTTCAGCCTCATCACCTACATTACTATGTATATCTTTAATCAGTGAACTCAGTGTCCCCAAGATAAAGCTTGGGGGCTGGTACATTTACTGGTAACAGACAGATGCTACTGGCCACTTCCTGGGTCCCTAGGGGAGGAAATAAAAAGAGTGCACTGTTATTGCCTAATACATGAGAGTCAGGCTCTATTTCTCTGGGGCAGGCTCCTGATTGGTTCTGAACATTTGTTTAGATCTGACCTTTAGTACATACTGTAGTCTTCCTGTGTATTGTATTCTGAAAGGGGATGTTCACCTTAACATGAACTTCTAGCATTCTGTAGTGTAGGATGATGGTTTTCAACTGGTCATATTCCGTTCCCCGAGTTTTCTGGACAATTTAATTTTTTCAGTTTGGAATTAAAACTGTGATCTAGTTGCTATGGTCCCTCTTACCTTAGCAAACAGGGAGGGATCTGAATGGCCGCCTGGAAGTCAAGTAGGAGATGGACTGAACTGAAAGATAAGCATGATATCAAATTATTATCAAATCTAATCTGAAGATTTCATAAAGTAATTGCAAGATCCAGTGCATTTCATCATATAATGGGGTTGCCACATGACCAGTGTATCATTGGCAAAAATGTATTCTAATTATTTTTAAATAAGTATTTGGCAGTTAATTAAGGCTACCCCATCGGCCCAGTTATACTTGCAATCCTGCCTAATGCCAGTTTACAATTTACCCTAATCCTCACACCTACTACCCTGCTCAGTGGCATAAATAGATGTTACTTGGCCCAACAGCAATTCTACTTTAGGGCCACAAATTATTGGTATATTGACCTATTCTACCAAGATATACTGAAGTTTCTTATTAATTAGAGCCTTACTGGGCCTCTACACTTAGGGGCACATTTACTTACCCACGAACGGGCCGAATGCGTCCGATTGCGTTTTTATCGTAATGATCGGTATTTGGCGATTTTTTGAAAAATGATCGCAACTTTTTCGTAGCCATTCCGAAAGTTGCGCAAAATGTTGCGATTTTTTCGTAGCGTTCGGATTCATTCAAGCTTCAGTATGGTGACTTTTCTTGGGCCAGGTTGGAGCTGCAGAGTGCCATTGAGCCCTATGGGAGACTTTCCTTGGGCCGGGTTGGAGCTGCAGAGTGCCATTGAGCCCTATGGGAGGCTTTCCTTGGGCCAGGTTGGAGCTGCAGAGTACCATTGAGCCCTATGGGAGACTTTCCTTGGGCCAGGTTGGAGCTGCAGAGTGCCATTGAGCCCTATGGGAGACTTTCCTTGGGCCGGGTTGGGGCTGCAGAGTGCCATTGAGCCCTATGGGAGACTTTCCTTGGGCCGGGTTGGAGCTGCAGAGTGCCATTGAGCCCTATGGGAGACTTTCCTTGGGCCAGGTTGGAGCTGCAGAGTGCCATTGAGCCCTATGGGAGACTTTCCTTGGGCCGGGTTGGAGCTGCAGAGTGCCATTGAGCCCTATGGGAGACTTTCCTTGGGCCGGGTTGGAGCTGTAGAGTGCCATTGAGCCCTATGGGACACTTGCCTTGGGCCGGGTTGGAGCTGCAGAGTGCCATTGAGCCCTATGGGAGACTTTCCTTGGGCCGGGTTGGAGCTGCAGAGTGCCATTGAGCCCTATGGGAGACTTTCCTTGGGCCGGGTTGGAGCTGCAGAGTGCCATTGAGCCCTATGGGAGGCTTTCAAAATCATGCTAAGTCTGAAAGTTTCGCCCGCCGCTTACGAGCGCTCAATACAAAAAAGTTGCGACAAGATACGAGCGAATCGTAATGGCTACGAAAAACTCGCGTTTTTTCGCGCAAATCATATTGGTAACGAAAAAGTCGCGACAATTTCCGAAAAGACGTAAAGGCGCCGAAAAAATCGCAAAAAATACGAAAAAGTCGCAAATTCGGATTCGAAATCGTGTCTTAGTAAATCAGCCCCTTAGGGGCAGATTTACTAATCCACGAACGGACCGAAAGCGTTTTTTCGTAATGATCAGTATTTTTGCGATTTTTGCGTTGCTGTTGCGATTGTTTCGTATGTTGCGCAATTTTTTCCTCACCGTTATGACTTTACCGTATATTTTTGGCAATTTTTTCGTCGCCGTCGCGAAACATTCGGATTGGTTTTTCCGCCGTTTACTATAGCGCAATACAAAAAAATTGCGACGGCAACAAAATAATCGCGCAAAATACGATAAAGTTGCGACGGTGCTGAAAAAGTCATGACAAATACGAAACAAACGTGACAGCGATGAAAAAAATCGCAAAATTTTCGTTTCCAATCCGATTTTTTCCCCTTCGGGATTCGGATTCGGGGATTAGTAAATGTGCTCCTTAGGGTTGCCACCTCTGCCGGCTTGTTTCTCTGGCCAGGGGGCGGGTGGAGATGTAACACGGGGAGGATAGTGACATCACGGAGCAGGGCACTGCTGTCAGGGGGGCAGGGCTATGAAGATTGCCGCAGCAATCAGCCAATTGCCGAATTTGAAAAACCAGGCAGGAGGTATTGAACCAGGCCTTCCAAAAACCGGGCAACCCTATCTACACTTCTGGGCCCCCGTTCAACTGCAGGGTCTGCTTCCTCTCTAGTTATAACCCTAACCCCACCCCCTTACACCTTATATTTTTATTTTTTAAGTAGAACACAAAAATATAATGCAAATGTATCCTCACCATAAGTCTGCCTAGTGGTTATTAGGGTCAGTGACCCTAGAACACAACAGTAAGGAATGACAAAACACTTGAAAACCACAATAAATAACAACAATCACGTCTAAGGGCCAAGTTCCTTCAGTGACTTCCCAGTTATGCCTGAGGCCCAACCTAATACCAGTCCTTGCTTCTCACAATTCTCCCTAATCTCCACCCCCTTTACACTACCACCCCGCCCCCTTACACCCCACCAGTCATTTTTGTTTTTTTACAAAAAGTAAAAAATACAATCTAAAAAGAATGATAAGTCACGAGAAAGGATCATGAAAATGTATCCTCGCCATCAGTCACCCAACTGTTAGCAAGACAGGAAAGACAAAACACTTGAAAACCACAATAAATAAATAAAATAAGAGCCCTAGAGCCACGTTCTTGCTGCCTTCCTGTCTGATTCTGATGGGGGAAATGGAATAAAAGCTGTTAATGAACAAACATGTCTGATGTCAACAATAATCACTGTTATAAAAGCTTCCAACACTGTCCCCTGTTATTACTACATGGTGCACATCAGAGCTTATCAAACCAGCAAGGTGATATTGGATTCAACCATATATGTCACATTTGTTGTTGAATTTTTCCCTTTAATCAATATGCTCAATTTTATTTGAAATATCATAAAAATATTTTTTTGTCTTTTTGGAATATAGGCCAAGCTCATAAGCAGCCTCAGAATGTACTCTGATACCCCTGGGTTGTCTGAGCCAGTTTTGGACATTTAGGTCTGCAGTTTATATAAAGCAGCTCATGTATAACCCTGCTTCATCTAAATAAATATTTTTTATAAAAAAATATGCTTTTTTTAGTAGTATGTGCCACTGGGTAATCCTAAATAGAAAATTGCCATTTTAGGTACTAAGGGCCACCCCCTGGGGTCATACATTTCCCAGTGCACACAAACAAGCCAAGGCACACATACATGCTAGGGCACATCTACCAATTAATGGGCAGAATTCTGTCTTTTACTCCCACACTACTTCCTATTACAGTCAGAGCTGCATTACTTCCTGTCAGCTGATCTCTGAGGGAGCACACAGCCCATCACTAAATGGCAGCTCAATGGAAAAAATGTAAAATGGCAATATTTACTGATATTTTCCTGATATATATTCCAGTTTCATAAGTTTTTTTTAATAAGCTACTTAATATGATACAAACTATCTGATGGTTATTCTGGGGGTATAGTTTTCCTTAAGGGCTGTGACACACGGGGAGATTAGTCGCCACGCCACAAATCTCCCTTGTCACAGGCGGCTAATCTCCCCGAAATGCCATCCCACCGGCTAGAATGTAAATCGGTGGTGGGATGGCATACGCGGCGCCGCTATTTGCCGAAGTCGCGGAAGTTTCCTCTCAAGGCAACTTCGGCAAGTCGCTGCGCCGCGTATGCCATCCCACCACCGATTTACATTCTAGCCGGTGGGATGGCATTTCGGGGAGATTAGCCGCCTGCGACAAGGATTTGTCACGTGGCGACTAATCTCCCCGTGTGTCACAGCCCTTAAGTATAGATTTTTTATTCCCTCCCTGGCAGCCTCCTGCTCTGTAAATTGCAGGTGGGCCCCTCCTATGCTTGTGGCAGGGCTCCTTCTCTTGCTTTGCAGCCCGCACAGCTTCACTCTTTAACACACTTGTGGTTTCTTTCAGTCATGATCATACGATCTCACTTCCTTCTGATGTCATCCCTATTGCTTTGCTCGCATATGCATTTTCTTGCTTCTCTATAACCAATCTACATACCACAGGATTTCTTTGTGGCTGGCTTTCATGCCTATATAAGGAGCCCATGATATCTAGTGAATCATCATGTCCCCACATTTGCTAGACTACAACTCCCAGCATCCTCCATAATGTAATAGGGTGGGTAAATGCATTCTAGAACGTGTGGTTATTATTCACTTTACTGTCTTGCTCTTTAGTTCAAGGCGCCCTGTTTGAAGAAGGAGACCGTTGGTGGGATGGAAGCATTGCAGTTCCACAACAGTTAGAGGGCCATGGGTTGGCCAATGTGTATCCTGACAATCTAAACAATATAACAGCTGTTACACAATATAATATTTCCTTCTGCTTCTGTCTGCCTTCCCCTTCAAGACATGCTATGGGTTATTTTCTGTGCGGCATTTCAGTAGCACATCATCATTTATATTATTCACACTGCTGTAGTTCATCTTAAACTCTCTAGTTTGTAGCCATTTGGTCTATACTAATCCCCAACCTTTTTACACAGTAATCAGTAATTTAAGGACACCTTCTGCCAGGGCCGGACTGGCGGGAACCTGAAAAAAAACCTGGGGGGCCCTGCTGACCCTATACCTGTAAGTACTGTCACTGTCCCACTGCATATACTTAGCAACTGTGTTTGTAAATCAGCCCTGGTATATTTGTATAAACCTTGGCACCGACCAGGGGCGGGCCAAGCCGACCGGGCGCCCTAGGCAACCCGGTCGGCCAACTCCGCCCACCTCCCCACCCCCGAACGCACAGGAAGCAGTGCAGGGGGGGGCGGGGCGATTAGATCGGTCATTGCCTTCGCCGCTAATGACAAGCGGTGGAGGCAATGACAAAGTAGCACTAGGGGAAGGCAGGAGAGGCTCCTGCCTGGCGCCCCTCAATCGTTGCGCCCTAGGCAGCTGCCCCTTCTGCCTACCCCTAGTTCCGGCCCTGGCACCGACAGATACTAAGCTCATAACCGAAATCAGGGTTGGACTGGGTTGTGCCCTCGAGCAGTGTCGGACTGGCCCACAGGGATACCAGGAAACAGGGCCGCCGCTCCCTATAAGCAGAGTACTCAGTCTGCATAGGGCACCAACTCCCAGGGGGGCACCATCCCAGCTGCTCCAAAAAAAAACATTTTTATATATTATAACATACCCCCCAACACTGTCCCGCCGGGTTTTATAGCGCATCCCGCTGTCCCGGATAGTTCAATCAATCTATGGGGGCTATTGGGGGCACTTACTATGGGGGCATTGTCTATGGGGGCACTGTGTGTGGAGCCCCTATAGAAGTTGTTTTTTTTTATTATTTTATTTTTACTTCCGTAATATTTGGAGGAGGGGGCACAAAAGTAAATTTCTGCTTAGGGCACCCATTTGGCCAGCGGCCCTGCCAGGAAAACTCCCGGTGGGCCCTCCTGCCTCTAACCATTTGGTCTTTTATGGCCATTCCCTTTTTTTTGCTTGGAAACAAAAAGACTGAAGAATAGATTATAGTATGTAAAGAAAATAGACTAGTGGAACAAAGGTTAAATGAGAACAGGAAGAAAAATAGTTTGGAGAATGGGCCTGTGGTTTGAGGTTTTCTGGTGGGCCCCTGGCATCTCAGTCCAACACTGCCCTCGAGCATTCGCACCCCCCAGGTGCCCACGCCTAACCCCCAACTAGGTGTACATTTAACTAAATGGCATGATCGGGGGGCCCCTGCTGCCTGTCCAACCCCCTTCCCCCCAAGTGCACATACGTTTTACTAAACTTCAGTGTGATTGGTGGACAGAGGTCAGCGGGGTAGCACTGCCAGGGATCAGGTCTGGGCTGGCGAAGGCCTCTGGGTTTTCTCCCAGTGCCTCGCTGGCCCTGAAGCTGTAGTTAGCAGGGATATTTTAGGGTTCAAGATCATAGAGATAAATTAGATTTGGGGACTGCCCAGACCAATGAAATGGTACTGTAATACATGGGGTACCTATGCTGGCATAGATATATGGCAGCAACCCCCTGTACAGACTATGAGAAAGGCCAGGGGGCAGTCTGCGCTACGCACAATGCCTTTTACAATCCTGTTTGGCCGGCCATGCCCCCTTTTACCTTCCTGTAATTGGATTATAGCAAAGGAAGCGTTCGGCAGGCGACCCAGAGAGGCAGCTTAGGCAAGTCTAAAACTGTAAGCTGAACCAACAATACTAAATCCCACATAATATGGTTAAGTCCAGGAGTATTTGAGTGTCTGCACTGCATAAATATCATATATATTCATATTATCATATTATACTCAAATCTGTCATGACTTCATGCATACAATCACTTGGGGGTGGGGGTAATTTGCCTGATATGTAAAAAGTAAACAGAGGCAGAATTAAATAGAAAGACTATACGCAAGGCACTTAATAAAATGCAGAGTTTGTAGTGCCCAAATAATATACACTGGGCCCAAACAGAGGCATAGTTCTGCAGAGGGCAATTAATACAGACCTGTATATCCTCCCGGATTTTTTCCACGAGTCTCCCATGTCTATACCCCTGGCAGTGTGGGAGCAACGGGTGAGGCTAAAGACATAGTTGGGTGTGTTTGGGGCATGCAGAGGGAGTGTGTCCCAAAGCACCCAGATTTGGGTGATGGTCTCCTGATACAGTGGCATAACTAGAATTGCTACCTGCTATGTAAATGTATGATCAAACTATTTTGTTTGTGAGTGGTACCATATACATTGGCCATTCACAGTAATCTCATGAGGCAAGATAGGGAAAAAGCAAGATGACTGGTTGGCTGGGGTGATTCTCAATGGAGAACGCTCTTACATCTGTAGTTAAGTATGCATTAGCTACTTTGAAGCACTAGGGGGTGCACATGGGTAAGTTTTAGAGAAGTCTGTGTCCCTTTAAATAGAAACTAAAGCTGCTGTTGTTGCTATTTTAGAGGCTTAATTAAGACAAGGATTCCACCAACACTGCCTTCCTATTATGCACTGGTAGCACGCCCCCAACTGGTAGCCCACCACATGTGCCCCAGATGTGCAGCAGACTTAGGGTTGTGTCCAGGGTTGCCATTAGGGGGACAGGGGATAGTACAGTATAAGAACCCATGTAAAAGGGGAGCTCTCAGAAATGCAAAGTCCCAGTCTGTGAGTGTAGGGGGGCTTGAGGTGGAAAAGATCAAGGCTTAGGCAGGCCATTGGTGGGTTCTGGGTATAATTGATTGTAATTATAAGGATAATAAAAGTCACCTCAGAGTTCCCTGACCTCGTTCCTTTATAAGGCCATGGAACTCCATGGTTACTTCTAATATCCAAATAATTTACAACACAGGGTCCATTAACTCTATATATAAACAGGGGTGCACGGATGTTTTTTTACCATGGGGAAATCAATGTAGAGCCCCTTTACTGCACAAAATACAGAGTATTTTTTACAAAGACCTCCATTACTATATTTAGTAAAGAATGCCCAGGACAAGGGATTAGTAACCGCTCCAGCAATACACAGCAGTGTCCTGTTTCACTTATTTCTTGAAAGGGACAAGAGCAGCAGTAAGTAGGGTTTTATTTTGACTCCTTACGTTTGCACTAAATGTATTTCTTGTGGGAACTCAGTTCCTTCCCACAGCAAATTTCTTAGGCATCTCCGTTCCTGACCCATGTGGCTGACTTGCCCCACTGCATATGAGAAACTACATGCTCTCTCTCTCTCTATATATATATAAATATATATTTATATTTAGACAGGGCAGAATTTTCTGCCCAGAATTTCAGTGGAACTGAACCTACAGCGATAATGTGCCAAACAGTGGTGTAACTACTCTGCACTGGGCCCCCCTGCAAAAAAATCTTCATCGCCCTGACTTGTCCTACCTAGTCACATATAAACCTACTCTCCTACCAGGAGTGGAGATTTATATGTAGCAACGGAGGAAGTTTCCTTGATTGTTATGCCACTCATGCAAAATATGAAGCCAGGTAGCAGAGGTGCAAAGATTAGCTCTGGTTAGTAAACAACTAGCAAATGGGTGAAAATGGCACCTATATGATAGGGGCTGCAGATGGACAGGGCATGGGTGTCTCTTTACAAGGCCTACAATGGCGTTAGGTACTGGTTTTCTTTGTGCTAGTGTGCGGTGCTCCTTGCACTTAATGCTGGCCCACCAGGAATAAGTTTTACTATTAACCTCCCACAGTACCGCTATCTCTTTTGTGCCCCGCCCCATATGAAAACCCATATCATCTCAGTTGCGCACTGTGTGCACATTCATTATCCAGTCAGGGAGAGGTGTGAGGGGGCAGATTGAGCAATGGTGCTTGCAGAAAATTGGCAGAACCGTCCCGGGTCTAAATTGTACCTTCCTTGTACCATGCAACTCCCTGTGAATTTCTGAATACCCCTCTGCTTTAATCTGATTGTGATCTGACTGGGGAGCAAAATGGTCTCTCGTTGTCTGTCACACTTTAGTTTGCTAACAAGAAGTACAAAGTGGATTCTTACTACAGGTATCGGACCCCTTATTTGGAAACCCATTATCCAGTAAGTTCCGATTTACAGAAAGGTCATCTCCCATAGACTCCATTTTAATCAAGTAATTCAGATTTTTAAAAATGGTTTCCTTTTTCTGTGTAATAATAAAACAGTACCTGTACTTGATCCCAACTAAGATATAATTACCCCTTATTGGGGGCAGAACAGTCCTATTGGGTTTATTTAATGGTTAAATGATTCCCTTTTCTCTGTAATAATAAAACAGTACCTGTACTTGATCCCAACTAAGATATAATTACCCCTTATTGGGGCAGAACAGCCCTATTGGGTTTATTTAATGGTTAAATGATTCCCTTTTCTCTGTAATAATAAAACAGTGCCTGTACTTGATCCCAACTAAGATATAATTAATCCTTATTAGGGGCAGAACAGTCCTATTGGGTTTATTTAATGGTTAAATGATTCCCTTTTCTCTGTAATAATAAAACAGTACCTGTACTTGAACCCAACTAAGATATAATTACCCATTATTGGGGGCAGAACAGCCCTATTGGGTTTATTTAATGGTTAAATGATTCCCTTTTCTCTGTAATAATAAAACAGTACCTGTACTTGAACCCAACTAAGATATAATTACCCATTATTGGGGGCAGAACAGCCCTATTGGGTTTATTTAATGGTTAAATGATTCCCTTTTCTCTGTAATAATAAAACAGTACCTGTACTTGATCCCAACTAAGATATAATTACCCCTTATTGGGGGCAGAACAGTCCTATTGGGTTTATTTAATGGTTAAATGATTCCCTTTTCTCTGTAATAATAAAACAGTGCCTGTACTTGATCCCAACTAAGATATAATTACCCCTTATTGGGGGCAGAACAGTCCTATTTGGTTTATTTAATGGTTAAATGATTCCCTTTTTTCTGTAATAATAAAATAGTACCTGTACTTGATCCCAACTAAGATATAATTACCCCTTATTGGGGGCAGAACAGTCCTATTTGGTTTATTTAATGGTTAAATGATTCCCTTTTTTCTGTAATAATAAAACAGTACCTGTACTTAATCCCAACTAAGATATAATTACCCCTTATTGGGGGCAGAACAGCCCTATTGGGTTTATTTCATGGTTAAATGATTCCCTTTTCTCTGTAATAATAAAACAGTACCTGTACTTGAACCCAACTAAGATATAATTACCCATTATTGGGGGCAGAACAGCCCTATTGGGTTTATTTAATGGTTAAATGATTCCCTTTTCTCTGTAATAATAAAACTGTACCTGTACTTGAACCCAACTAAGATATAATTACCCATTATTGGGGGCAGAACAGCCCTATTGGGTTTATTTAATGGTTAAATGATTCCCTTTTCTCTGTAATAATAAAACAGTACCTGTACATGATCCCAACTAAGATATAATTACCCCTTATTGGGGGCAGAACAGCCCTATTGGGTTTATTTAATGGTTAAATGATTCCCTTTTCTCTGTAATAATAAAACAGTACCTGTACTTGATCCCAACTAAGGTATAATTAATGCTTATTGGAGGCAAAACAAACCTATTGGGTTTAATTACTGTTTCAATAATTTTTTAGCAGACTAAAGGTAGGAAATCTGAATTACGGAAAGACCCCGTATCCGGAAAATCCCAGGTCCCAAGCATTCTGGATAATGGGCCCCATACCTGTATATAACTGCCTCAGCTGCATACTATCCCCTCCTCTCTGTGCCACCCCACAGTCATTCCTCTGTTAATCCATACTGCCATGTCTGGGATTACAGTGTGCGCATAATCCATTTATGCAGTGATTTAAAAGGCATGTCTGGGGTTAATGTGCTCATTATCAATTTTCTGCACTGATCATACTGGCATGCTTGGGGTTAATGGAGTGATTATTGACCATTTTATGTAATGATCATACTGGCATATAGGGATAATTATGGAGCCAAAAGAGGGCACAATGAGCCACAACTATTACATATTGAATTATAATTATAGAAAAAAAGCAGATGCTAAGACCTGGTTTCTGGCTATAAGATCCATTAGTGCAGCCACATTTAATAATCAGGGACCTTTGTGAAGTCATTTTCCAAACCCCCTCCTTATGCCTCCCTGGTGTGTGAGTACTGTTGCCCTCTTAAAGTTAACAAGGGGTAAACTGCAACTTCAGGCAACATATATATATATATATACAGTAGATATATTGATGTTTCAATATGTTAGAACGTGGGACCATAATGTAAGAAAGCAGCCCCCTGAGATTTACAGAGCTGCATCTGTGTTAGCCATGGCATGTTCCCAAAGAGAAGTGGCCATTAGTGAGAGGGCTGGGCACGACTAGAGGCACTAAACTATAAAGCCCAATCAGATGCCCCTGTGCTTCAGTGGCTGCTGCTACACTGTTACATCATATGAGTTACTGTACATGCCTTTCCCGTGTCAGAGGTTGCTCCCCGCAGCTGCCTTACAGCCTTTTTTACTGTGTTGATTTAGTATGTGCCTAAAGGCCCCTTATTAGTATATATCTCTGCTATGCCACTGATTAGCTTTAAGTATCTCCTTTCACTCTCTGTTAGAGTTATATTACCAGGGCGGTGAGAACATTTATAGCTGCATCTTTTACCCACATGTACCTCTCCGTGCTCCTTTGGCTCAGTTCTAATCCTGAGTCTCTCTACCTATCGCTTATATTCCTTGTGCGCTTCAGAGTGCTCATAAATCTCTTTATACTCTGCCTATAACTCTGCCTTTCCCTTGCCTAGCGTGCTGTGCTACTATCTGTAAGCTTCACTGCACTGGTGCTAACATCCCGACAACATCTAAAGTACATGCCAAGGACACTTTATTGCTGAGCTAATAATCCACATGGGAAATGCACGCAAAGGTGAATTAAAGAGCGGTGCCAACTATATGGGGACATAGGAAACCTAAACCCCCAAACAATGTAGGTCTCTATAAAAATATATTTCATAAACAGCTCATACGTAAAACCCTTCTTCATCTCAATAAACCATTTTCATAAAAATATACTTTTTTAGCAGTATATGCCATTGGGTAATCCTAAATAGAAAATTGCCATTTTAAGAATTAGGAGCCACCCCCTGGGATCATAGGATTCACAGTGCACACAAACAAGCCAAGGCACACATACATGCTAGGCCCCATCAGCCAATCAATGGGCAGAGTTCTGCCTTTTACTCCTACACTACTTCCTGTTACAGTTAGAGCTGCATTATTTCCTGTCAGCTGATCTCTGAGGGAGCACACAGCCCATCACAAAATGGTGGCTCAAGGGAAAAGATGTAAAAGGGCAATATTTACTGATATATATATTCCAGTTTGCTGAGATTCTTTAATAGGCCACTTAACATAATATAAACTTTCTGTTGGTTAAGCATTCATTCTGGGGATATAGTTTCCTTTAAGCAGAATATTAAACCTTTTTAGCAACTTCAAAATTATAGTGTGAAAACTGACACTGACATCTGATTTCTGCACATATGATTATTAACAGGAGTGGGCTGGCGGGACACTGGGAAAAAACTGTGACCAGACCAGGTAGGTATGAGATATGCGTGTCTGGGGGGAGGGGCAGGGGTGTGTGCGGGCAGCAGGGGCCCCTGGGGAGGATTGGGAGGTCCCAGGGGATGGCAGCCCCGGTGATCCCCAGTACGACCCCAATTCCAGTGGAGAAATGACAAAACCAAGAACTATCACCAGGAACAAGGGGCACAAGTCTATATTTTAGTGATGTTTTGGGCTTGTCTAGGTTCCTGAGGACACTGGGAAGTGTTGATTTAAACTATGAGATTAGACTGTCAAGATTGGGGTTGTTTTCTCTAAAAAAAAGGCACTTGCGAGGGGACATGATTACTCTGTACAAATACATTAGAGGGGCAAATAGGGGGTGTTCTTTTTTCCCATAAAAACGATCAGCGCACCAGAGCCCCCCCCCCTTTAGATTAGAGGAATGGAGCTTCCATTTGAAGCAGCATAGGGGGTTCCTCACGGTGAGGGCAGTGAGGTTGGGGAATGTCCTTTCTAGTGATATGGTAATGGCAGATTCTGTTAATGCCTATAAGAGGGGTCTGGATGAGTTCTTGAACAAGCAGAATATCCAAGGCTATTGTGATACTAATATCTACAGTTAGAATTGATGTTGGTATATATGGTTTATGTATGTGAGTGTATAGATAGGTCAGTATGGGTCTGTATGTGAGTGGATAGATAGGTCAGTATGGGTCTGTATGTGAGTGGATAGATAGGTCAGTATGGGTCTGTATGTGAGTGGATAGATAGGTCAGTGTGGGTCTGTATGTGAGTGGATAGATAGGTCAGTGTGGGTCTGTATGTGAGTGGATAGATAGGTCAGTATGGGTCTGTATGTGAGTGGATAGATAGGTCAGTGTGGGTCTGTATGTGAGTGGATAGATAGGTCAGTGTGGGTCTGTATGTGAGTGGATAGATAGGTCAGTGTGGGTCTGTATGTGAGTGGATAGATAGGTCAGTATGGGTCTGTATGTGAGTGGATAGATAGGTCAGTGTGGGTCTGTATGTGAGTGGATAGATAGGTCAGTGTGGGTCTGTATGTGAGTGGATAGATAGGTCAGTATGGGTCTGTATGTGAGTGGATAGATAGGTCAGTATGGGTCTGTATGTGAGTGGATAGATAGGTCAGTATGGGTCTGTATGTGAGTGTATAGATAGGTCAGTATGGGTCTGTATGTGAGTGGATAGATAGGTCAGTATGGGTCTGTATGTGAGTGGATAGATAGGTCAGTATGGGTCTGTATGTGAGTGGATAGATAGGTCAGTATGGGTCTGTATGTGAGTGGATAGATAGGTCAGTGTGGGTCTGTATGTGAGTGTATAGATAGGTCAGTATGGGTCTGTATGTGAGTGGATAGATAGGTCAGTGTGGGTCTGTATGTGAGTGGATAGATAGGTCAGTATGGGTCTGTATGTGAGTGGATAGATAGGTCAGTATGGGTCTGTATGTGAGTGGATAGATAGGTCAGTATGGGTCTGTATGGGAGTGGATAGATAGGTCAGTGTGGGTCTGTATGTGAGTGGATAGATAGGTCAGTATGGGTCTGTATGGGAGTGGATAGATAGGTCAGTGTGGGTCTGTATGTGAGTGGATAGATAGGTCAGTGTGGGTCTGTATGGGAGTGGATAGATAGGTCAGTGTGGGTCTGTATGTGAGTGGATAGATAGGTCAGTGTGGGTCTGTATGTGAGTGGATAGATAGGTAAGTATGGGTCTGTATGTGAGTGGATAGATAGGTCAGTATGGGTCTGTATGTGAGTGGATAGATAGGTCAGTGTGGGTCTGTATG
Source organism: Xenopus tropicalis (assembly GCF_000004195.4). Taxonomy (NCBI): domain Eukaryota; kingdom Metazoa; phylum Chordata; class Amphibia; order Anura; family Pipidae; genus Xenopus; species Xenopus tropicalis. Next base: position 21,794,399 of record NC_030680.2, on the reverse strand, counting down.
TAAGTGTATAGATAGGTCAGTATGGGTCTGTATGGGAGTGGATAGATAGGTCAGTGTGGGTCTGTATGTGAGTGGATAGATAGGTCAGTGTGGGTCTGTATGTGAGTGGATAGATAGGTCAGTATGGGTCTGTATGTGAGTGGATAGATAGGTCAGTATGGGTCTGTATGTGAGTGGATAGATAGGTCAGTATGGGTCTGTATGTGAGTGGATAGATAGGTCAGTATGGGTTTATGTATGTGTTGAGTTCACTTGGAAGGGTTGAACTTGATGGACTTTTTCCAACCCAATGTAATTTCATTGTAATCCCTCTGAGATTGAAACTTTTAGGCAATGGCCAGCTTTCCATTCTGTATCAGTCAGTATTTAATTTGGTGATGAAGTTGTGATGTTTGATCTATATACCCATCTATTGTACAACACTACATCGTATGTTTTTTGCACTATATTATAATGCTGTGTTGTAGCTAAACAATCATGGGTGAGTCTCTCAAGACACAATGCCCTGTTTGAAGCCAATAAATAAATGGACAAGGAATGCCCTTTCCATACCTCTCTCGCTACTCTACAAACCACTGGCTGCCCTTTAGATCTTTAACTCTGCTTCCATGCACCTCTGCTAAGTTACCCACATATTCCCATATGTATGGGCTGTAAGTGCTGATTAGGAGATAGTGCTGGGTCAATGGATATGTTATGGTCGAGGTGTCTCTACCAATTAATAGTGCTGGGTCAATAGATATGTTATGGTCAAGGTGTCTCTACCAATTAATAGTGCTTGGTCAATGGATATGTTATGGTCAAGGTGTCTGTACCAATTAATAGTGCTTGGTCAATGGATATGTTATGGTCGAGGTGTCCCTGCCATTTAATAGTGCTGGGTCAATGGATATGTTATGGTCGAGGTGTCTCTACCAATTAATAGTGCTGGGTCAATGGATATGTTATGGTCGAGGTGTCTCTACCAATTAAACAAGAGTCTGCCATTACTTTCATAACCTGTTTTTGCATTTCAAGCATTATTGTTCTGTCTCTAGGTTATCCATGAGTAAGGACGCTGTTCTGTGGCTATGGAAGGAAAACCGGTGAAGTGTGATATGCAAGTCACAGTGTGATCATTAAACCACAGTAGCTTTTAAACCAAGTTCTGAGAAATGATAGACCTAAAAAAGCTAAATGCAATATGATCGTAGCAAGGGGTATGTCTCCTAGGGGCTTAATTATAGAGAAAGCAGACCCTCTGACTACTGGAGTGGCCCAGGAGGTGTAAGGTGCCCAGTGGAACACTAACCCATAGGTAGTTTCAATATACATTTATGAAAAATGACTTCATCATGTGGGGCCCAAAAACTTCAAGTTACACCACTGGCATCCCCTGTAAGACCTGGAGTTCTTTTTAGAGCAAATCAGAGCACTCGTGTCATCCATACTATGCTTTTATGTGTGAAACCCTACCATTCACTGTGTTATTGCACATATATAAGGGTACAGTTCAAACAACCCACTCTTGGCTTTGTAATTGAATGCCAGTATTAACCACAGAATAATGTTTACCCAGATTTTCTTCTGCAAGTTTTTTTATGCAGTTGTGTGGCCCATGTCTTAGTAAGCTAGACCTGATAGAATGAATATTAACCAAAAGATAAAAAAGTAGAGGCCACCAGTGCTAGAGAAGAAAGGACCGTGACGTCACCTCCAGATCAGGTATCACCAACTTTAAGGGACGTCACAAGCTTTATTTACAAGTTTATGTTTTCACGTCCGCATAACACAACTGCTGCAAAGCCAATACAGAGGGGACCCAGAAATTTGAGCCCCTCCTTGAGTCCATAACATTCTTTAAGACCTTCTACAAGGGTATAAAGTGGAGTGGTGAAATATCCAGGAGTGGGGAGGAGGTAAGACTTCAGTATCCCCTTTGCTGCTGGAGAGTGAGCAGCAGAGGAAATAACCCTCTAGTTAACAGAGAAGTTAGGGTATGGTGGTTGTCTCTGGAAGCTAAGGGGTTTAAGATGGCAGTGGTCTTGGTTAAGGGCTTAAGCCTCAGATTCAAACATCTTCTTCCTGCCTTCCATGCCGGATTTCTCCTCAATGTTCTTACGCCAGTCACCAACATCACGGAGATCCTTCTCCTGGAGTTAAAAGGAAAACAAATATTTAATAAGAGTTTGCTTGCTTGCTTCTACAGCTATGGTTTCATTATTCAAAAGAACCATTGAGTCTCACTAAGCTCATAAATGATTGCTAAAAGGCGAGACGCCTAGATAATTAGCTTAAGACTCACCTTGTCAGTGTCTTCCTTCTTGACTTGTTTGAGATTGGCACGGAGTTCCATGTTGACCTTGTGCTTGGAGCCAAGCAGAGCACGCAGCATAGCATCAGCTGACATACGGACACGTTTAAGGGCAGGCCTCTTGAACTTGCCACGCAGATCAAAGATCTTCTGGTTTAAGTCTTCCAGCTACATGGGGAACAAATATAGAGTCAGGTAGAATATAACTTAGAAAGTGATGCACTATGACCATCATAAATCATCATAAATAAAAACTGGACTATAAGGAGGGGCCTATGTAAACTGAATGGAACACTTATAGATAGTCCTAAATGGTATAGGTTTTTATATAGGCCCATGGTGGGGAAAAAGATAGGCAGACGGAAATTCTCCTAGACTGGGCTGCACTATGGCCTAGGCCCACTGGAAAATACTCATGTACTCTGGTAGGCTACTCTGATCCTGTCCATTGTTATGAATAACCATTAATGTCTAATGGGGAAACTACAGGAAGACTTGAGGATTAAGGACCTGCAAATCTATCCTTCATTATATGAAAGCTACTAACCTCCTTGGTGCTCTTTCCAACTTTGACTTCCATGTCATACCTCTCCTCATCAACCACATCGATTTTGGCGTGCATCTTCTTGCAGAAATCCTAGGTAGACAATGCAATAGAGAATAAAGTGACTGCAGTACATTTCACCAAGATATTCTATTGCAGGTTGTACTGTAAGTTAGTAGGCTGGATTTACTAAAGATCCTGCCACAGTCTATATTCATGGAACGTACCTGGAGTTCTGATAAGTTGCTGGGAAGGCTTAGAGGTGGGCAGTGCTCTTGTAGGTAGGCTTCCTTCTCTGCCGCAATTTCAGCTTCTTCTTTCTCAAGAGCAGTTTTGGCCACCTGGAGCATCAAGCTCTGCACATACAAGAGAAGAGGAGTAAGAACAATGTGATGTGGGAAGAACCTAAAAAGCAGCGTTGGGAGGATAGCTGGTGTGCATTTATGGTTGTGGTAGAGTTCTTGGGACTAAGGAACAGTAAAAAAAGTTCTACATCAATAGCCACTAAGAATCACGGGGGTCTTCATAAGTTCACTATGTTGAGAATTGTACAGGCATGGTGTATGAGAGCCATGTTAGGAACATTTCTCTTCACTCTGTGCCTATATAATTTATGGAGGCCCATACAGGACTTTGTTTTGAGGCATAAGGGCCTGACTGTTTTGTTTTTATGGATAACTTACCTTCAGGTGGGTTTTGCGAGTATTGGAGATCTTGGATTTCTTCTGCAGAAACATAAATGAAAAAATTATTAGCATTTTTTTTGTTAGAAAAGTGTAATCCCCAATTTCATAAAGAAATCTTTGACTCTCAAACATCCAATCAATCTATCATTCTCTTTTTCCAGAAATCAACAGCTATATTTTATTATGAAATGTCACTTTTCATTACAAAAAACTATTATTATTCCAATTAGCCCATTTCCACATGACCTGTTTTTACACATTTTGCCTAATCATTTTTATTACTGGCATACAGGCAACAACCTCTGGCTGGGGGATAGCAGGTATACTAGGAAAAGATGATGCCTATAATAGCAGTGGGGATAATAGCCTCTGGGAAGGGACTGTGCCTGTGGGATAGCAGGTATAGTAGGGAGAGATGGTGCCTATAGTAGCAGTGGGGATAATAGCCTCTGGGAAGGGACTGTGCCTGTGGGATAGCAGGTATAGTAGGGAGAGATGGTGCCTATAATAGCAGTGGGGATAATAGCCTCTGGGAAGGGACTGTGGCTGTGGGATAGCAGGTATAGTAGGGAGAGATGGTGCCTATAGTAGCAGTGGGGGGATAATAGCCTCTGGGAAGGGACTGGGGCTGTGGGATAGCAGGTATAGTAGGGAGAGATGGTGCCTATAGTAGCAGTGGGGATAATAGCCTCTGGGAAGGGACTGTGCCTGTGGGATAGCAGGTATAGTAGGGAGAGATGGTGCCTATAGTAGCAGTGGGGATAATAGCCTCTGGGAAGGGACTGTGCCTGTGGGATAGCAGGTATAGTAGGGAGAGATGGTGCCTATAATAGCAGTGGGGATAATAGCCTCTGGGAAGGGACTGTGGCTGTGGGATAGCAGGTATAGTAGGGAGAGATGGTGCCTATAGTAGCAGTGGGGATAATAGCCTCTGGGAAGGGACTGTGCCTGTGGGATAGCAGGTATAGTAGGGAGAGATGGTGCCTATAGTAGCAGTGGGGATAATAGCCTCTGGGAAGGGACTGTGCCTGTGGGATAGCAGGTATAGTAGGGAGAGATGGTGCCTATAATAGCAGTGGGGATAATAGCCTCTGGGAAGGGACTGTGCCTGTGGGATAGCAGGTATAGTAGGGAGAGATGGTGCCTATAGTAGCAGTGGGGATAATAGCCTCTGGGAAGGGACTGGGGCTGTGGGATAGCAGGTATAGTAGGGAGAGATGGTGCCTATAGTAGCAGTGGGGGGATAATAGCCTCTGGGAAGGGACTGGGGCTGTGGGATAGCAGGTATTGTAGGGAGAGATGGTGCCTATAGTAGCAGTGGGGGATAATAGCCTCTGGGAAGGGACTGGGGCTGTGGGATAGCAGGTATAGTAGGGAGAGATGGTGCCTATAGTAGCAGTGGGGGGATAATAGCCTCTGGGAAGGGACTGGGGCTGTGGGATAGCAGGTATAGTAGGGAGAGATGGTGCCTATAGTAGCAGTGGGGGGATAATAGCCTCTGGGAAGGGACTGGGGCTGTGGGATAGCAGGTATAGTAGGGAGAGATGGTGCCTATAGTAGCAGTGGGATAATAGCCTCTGGGAAGGGACTATGGTTGTGGGATGATAGCCTGGTATGGGACAATGCCTTTCTGATTTCAGGCAGAGTAAGAAGAAATTATTCTCATAGTAGTAATGGGACTAATAACCTGTAAGACGGATCTGTGTTTAAAATAGAAAGGGCAGCAGGGACAAAAATGAAGACAGTCAGGACAAGGAAGTTGAAAGCAAAAGTGCTCCATATTAATGTTCACGGTTGGTGGAACAAGATGCTAGTGTTCCTGGCCTAAGGAAATTTCAGCTGTTTCTTATTTTAACCATATCTCTATTGAATATTATATAGTACTCACTACATATATCTATCTGCCTGCAGTGTCGGACTGAGATGGCAGGGACCCACCAGAAAACCCTGGACCATGGGCCAACTTTCAAAACTTTAATTCCAACTCTCCTCCCTCAAACACTTTATTATCCTAGTCTCTTTTCTCTACATACTATACTCTATTCTTCCATCTATCAAGCTTCCTTGTTCCCACACAGAAACAGTGAATCACCATGAAATTGGCTAAATAGATAGAAGCAAAAGGGGCCCACTGACACCTGGGCCCACCGGGAGTTTTCCTGGTATCCTGGTAGGCCAGTCCGACACTGTCTGCCTGTATGCCTGTATGTATCTATCTATCTGTAAGTCTGGGTCATGGTAAAGTCTGTTTAGCTCAGTAAAGGCTGCCCCTACATTGTCACAACATGCGCCATAATGAAAGGAAAAAGAGTAACTTACGTCACTAATCAGAGGGGAAAAGAGAAGGGAAATAAAAAAGAAGAGGTTAGAAATGAAAGACAGACACAGCACTGCCTATAACTTATAGAGCCAATACAATAAGAACATATAATGGTACATACTCTCAGTGTATAGGGGACACAGTTTGACCTACACTGTATAAGGGTACCATATCTTTCCTTGAATAGACAACAATGTATAAGTATTTATGTTATGTTAAAGCCCTGGACATGTTTGTTTACCCATAATGCTCTTTTGTTGGTTGAGCTCAGATCTAAATATTCTAATTAGGGATCTAATTTGGTCCACAATATAGTAAAAACTGAAAGAGCTGTAGTGATCTGTAGCAACATATCAGATGTTTCCTTTCATTATTCCATCTGCATTAAACCAATTCCATCTGCTAACTGCCGATTGGTTGCTATAGGTTACTAGACCTGGAGCAAAATAGACTTGCTGCTACATTTCCTCCATAATATAATAATGTTCTGAGCAGCCAATAAGCTTGGCCTAATACCTTACAATCTGTTTAAAGGAGAATGGACTTATGCCTACTGTATCTAAATACCATAGACAGAGAGCTGAATTTAGATTCATATAACATTAATTATAAGTGATAGCCATATATGCGCGATATTCAACGTTACCGAGATAGATGGAGGGATAGATTAATATCAGATTAACAGATAGTAGGTTAATAGAGACAGATATATGCCTGATAGATAGAAGACAGACAGATAGATAGATAGATAGATAGATAGATAGATAGACAGATAGATAGATAGATAGATAGATAGAAGATAGACAGATAGATAGATAGATAGATAGATAGATAGATTAGATAGATAGGTGATAGATAGATAGATTGATAGATTATAGACAGATAGATAGATAGATGATAGATAGATAGATAGATAGATAGATAGATAGATAGATAGATAGATAGATAGATAGATAGATTAGATAGATAGATAGATAGATAGATAGATAGATAGATAGATAGATAGATTATAGACAGATAGATAGATAGATAGACAGATAGATTAGAAAGAATAAGACAGATACTAGTCAGATATAATATAGAGACAGACAGAGAGAACATGGTTTGACCCAAAGAGGTTTTTACTCACTCTTCACCCATCTTGGCGGTTTCTGTGATACCTGAGCACAAAACACAAAGACACAAAATTCAGCACATGAAGTCCTGCCCCCCAAGATATAACTCTTTGGCAAAGAATCCCTGTAAGGAACACGCTGAGCCCCGCTCACATACCAGCCTAGGCACAGACTGATGGAAGGATTAGTCTGAAATTCCCCAATGAACTCAGCTCCTTGGATGTCCCTTCCTCTGCCACCGCTGGCCGGCCTCTAAATAGAACCTTGGCAGGGGGAGCAGAGATGGGACACCCCGCCACCCTATTTGAAGTCATCTGATCCCCTTTGGAGATATCAGCAACTTTGCAAGACTTTCCGAAAATATCCCACGGAGCCTTTAAGGCATGACAGCTGTCTCACCCTTTCTCTATGGATCCCTCCTTGCCAGGCCCTTCTAATGAATGAGGTCACAGGTGAAGAAACCTTAGCCATGTGTTCATTCCCTTTCCTCGCATTCATGCGCTGACTCTCAGGGGGTCCCATTTCAGATGCTAAAATAAAAGCCACTCAATGCCCTATAATGCTGAGTAATATTTGCCCCAGATTTACAGCCTGTAGGCTGCGGAATATTATAATAATGCTTGAAACCAAGGTTCTCAATCAGTGGTGGCGGACGCAGGTCATATTTCCAAATATCTCCTTCTTTCAGCACAGGCAACTTGGGCACAAATCCTCCGGAATTAGGAAAATCTCCCAAATCTAGCCTTTCACCGAACCATGGGCTGGGAAGCAATGCCAATTGGGGCAATGAGGGAAAGAGTAGTGGTAAGTCTTTGGGCACAGGCATACATGGTAGAACAATAGGGCTCAGCAGGCCCATAGTTGGGGTTAAAAGAGAGATATATATAATATATATACAGGTATAGGACCCGTTATCCAGAATGCTTGGGACCAAGGGTATTTCTGATAAGGGGTCTTTCCGTAATTTGGATCTCCATACCTTAACTCTACTAAAAAATCAATAAAACAGTAATTAAACCCAATAGGATTGTTTTGCCTCCAATAAGGGGTAATTATATCTTAGTTGGGATCAATTACAAGGTACTGTTTTATTATTACAGAGAAGAAAGAAATCAGTTTTAAAATTCTGAATTATTTGATTAAAATGGAGTCTATGGGAGATGGGCTTTCCATAATTCGGAGCATTCTGGATAACGGGTTTCCGGATAAGGGATCCCATGCCTGTATATATATATATATTTATATAAATATATATAAAAAATATATTGGCAGCTAGTCTGTTGTACCCTACCCTTACTTATTCTACATATATGGTTCCATCTAATACATTTGTATCTATAGGTTCTATCAGGAATATATATATATGTTTCATGCTACAAAAGGGGGTCCTGTAATGAATTAAACATCAGTTCCAAATGGGTGGGTATGGGTTCCATGCACAAAATGGGTCATTGTAAGTGTCTACTACACAACATAACACTTAAAAACAATAACTAAGCAACATTCTATAATGGTACCGAGCATGGAGCAGCCTTGTTGCTCTGTACAGAGACTATGGGGCATGATAATCAAATGCTGAATAGAAATCTATACAAGTGAAGTGTGTTTAAGAGAAAGGGAATCGGTGGAGAATGGTCTGTTAACTCTTTAATTAACAGCCATCCCCTCCCTTCAGGTTAAACTGTAAATGCCGGGAATTCTAAGCAGTTAATACAAATACACAGATAATTTGTTACTTTAAATGTACATTCATACACTCATTAAACTCTGGCAGGGATCTATTACATATAATTGTTATTAATGACTATAAAATAATGATTTTTCCCCAACATACTATATCTATATATGTGGAACCGAGGCTGCTGAAAGCACGTAGATAAAATTGTGTGCTTGCCAATATTTGCGCAATACATGAAGTTCACTGGCATCGTTAATATATACAAATTCAATTAAAATTCTCACGATAGGGTCGTGGTGTTAAATCCCCCCTCCCCGGTTGGGTTTTGCTATTGTGAATGGAGGTTGTAATGTAAGTAAATGTTAAATATTAACTCTTGTTTTACAGGGAATTCTGTAGCTTGTTGTTTTAAAGCACAGAGAATGTATGACTGAATAGGTTATAATAAATGTAGGTAATTTATTTATAGTGGGCTGAACAGTGTAATGAATGAGCTAGGGGGATAGGGGGCTTGTGTATAGGCAGAGATCTCGGCTGCAAGTTGCCCAGGCAGGACCCTAATTAATCTCATGCACATACTGTACTGACAGACAGAAATCCATTTATTGTATATACACATGCCTCTGCCTTTGCCCCCCAGGGGCTGTTCCTTACCTGACCCTCGTAGACTGAGCCCTCTCTATGAAGCAGGGGTGGGACTGGCAGCGCTGTGTTGTGAGGGGGGTATTAATGTGCTGGGGGGGTGCCCAGGGGTAAAAGCTGCCTGGCTCAGTAAGGGCATGCAAACAACCTCCGACCAATCACGAGGCGGGTGACACAAATACTTTGACCCTCCCTTGCAGCCCATCTTAAGACTTAACCCTGTATCTGCTGGTGGTCAGCATTGTGAACAGTGGGGCATTCCTTAAATAACATTGGCCCCCAAATGCCTACTGTCATGGCACTGGGAGCATGGTATGGGCAGTGCGCTTAACCTTCTGGGAGGGTCTAGAGATACAAATCTAAAGTAGGAGGCATCTCAGCCACTAAAGGGTTAATGTGCTGTTCTCTGCAGATCCCATTACTTTCCCAAAGCAGATACTTCCCTCTTACTTATCCCCCCCAACCAAAACAGCTAGTACCCTTTTCAATCTCAGCTATGCAACTTATCCCTAGCAGCTTTCTCTTCTAAAAAGGTCCCACCCAATGCACCCTCACACCTGTCTCTCCGCTCCTCCCGCCCCACAGCAGGCTATCTCAGCATTCTCTTCTAATTGTTTGGGGTTTATTCGTCTCTAGCAGACACACAGATAGTCCTCTGGCCTGTAATCCTGCTGGGGGCTAAGGAATTCGCTCACCCAGGGCATTCCTGTATTACTGCCCACATACAGAAAAGCAGCAGGGTGGTGCTGACCTCTACTGGACATGATGCAAAATAGCATTTCATGGGCACCAAGCTGGCACTTTGGACCACACCGGCTCCTCTAGAGCAGGGGTCCCCAACCACCGGTACGGGGACCGGTGCCGGGCCGTGGGCTGTGCTGAAATGGGCCACCACTGCTCCATATTACTTGTGATCCCAACTCCCTGATGCTTTACACAGCCATGACAATAGCTATTCGAAGCCCAGGAAGATTTCTACTGATTACGACAAGGACCAAAGTACTTTATTAAGCTGTATGTAATAATAATATTAATAGTAAAGTGCATAATATAAAATTTAACTAGCACTAGTTGCGCCGCACCCCCCATCCCCGGTCCTTGGACAAATTGTCTTGCTTGAAACCGGTCCGTGGTGCAAAAAAAGTTGGGAACCACTGCTCTAGAGCACACATTCTGGCCCTGTCAGCCTCCCAAAAAGGCATATTAGTCAGTGCTAAGGCACTTGGCGTATTATCTGGGCTTTTTGTCTTGCAATGGCCCCTCCATAGATGCACACTGCCACCCATACCCAGCCACTCCCTTGTTCCCCGCCACTCGCTCTCAGGGAGGTGGGATTCTCTGCCATTACAGAAGAACACCCTGCATTCCAGGTCCCCAGGGCCACCCACAACCCCCCTCAGCAGGGTCTGCCTTTTCTATAGTTATTCTACTAGTAATATCCCTGCCAGTGCCCGGCAATGCAATAATCACCTATGGGTGTGCCATAGCCCTAAGGCAGAACAAGACAAGGCGCTAAGGAACCCATAAAAAGGCCCAAAGTGGTGCTATTGTAAAACATTTATTCTGCTGCATGAAAACAGCTGGACAGAACTGATCTACATGGGTATTGCTTTAACTCTTTCCATGTCGGGCCATTCTCGTAATGCTTTTTTCACAGTCACAACTGAACCTGGAAATGTCGATTCTACGTTGCTGGCAGGTGGTTAACCTCCTTGGCGGGGAAAGCCTGGGCATAGAAGAGGTAAGGGTTGCCCTTCATATAAACCACAGTCATTTTCCTCTTTATATTTAGCTAATAAAGCATAGGAAATTAAATTGCGATTTGTAGGTTTTTTATGGCTTTACCAATCTAGTGATCAAGGCTCTACATTGAGTCAGGACCCTGTAGGATTGCCACCCAGCTAGTATTTCACCGGCCAAGCTGGCAAAATAGTAACCAAGGCCAGGGCCAGGATTACATATTTACTAGCAATGTACTTGCTGTAAATTTGTAATATCTAGTCCTCTGGCCCTGCACCGCCCCCTACCTGCCTCCAAATCCCTCTCCCAGCCCATCCCTCTACCCCACACTACTCACTAATTCCCTAGCTGTGGCCTGGGTTGGCAGAACTCCACCCCCATAGTGTCCTGACCACGCCCCCAATGTCATCAGCCCGCCCTCTCGTACACACCACCCCCCTGCTTAAAGTAATAAGGGGTCATTTATGACCACTAGTGCAAAGTTTAATTTCTATCACAATTGCTGTGTTTTTTTTCCCACAATGCAGCGTTTTCCCACCTTAATTGCATTGTCATTGGGGACACCAGGGGGAGTTGTGCCTGGGGTAGTTGTGTTAATATAAGTAGAACTGTGCTCACACCTCAAAGTAAGTTGGATACAATGATACTGAAAGTTAAATGTGATTGGTTAACTTATATGCAGTGACTGGGGGGACGTGGGGAGAAAGTAGAGGTCTAATTGAATAAAAAATGATTGAATGTTTGTTTATGTATAAAAAAAATCTGTATATAAAAAACTTTATCAAATCAAAATCCGTAAAAAACTCAAACTCCTCAAATTTCTGAGCTCGAAAAACTCAAAATGGCTTGAAAACTCACATCTTTTAGATGCCGCGTTTCACGCTGAGTTTTCTGCACTTAAGAAATATCCAACATACAAGTTCTTTAACCATAATTCCAATATTGGGAACGTTGCTAAATGACCCCCTATATGCCCCACTAAATCAGCTGGTGCAACGGGTTTTTGCGAATAAGACGTATGTCCTGTTAATCAGGTATGGAATAGCGGTTCGGTTGAATAAATACAGGACAAAGCTTGTGCCCTTCAATTTAGATGTAAAATGATAAACACAAAAGGGTGGGAAACCATTATACACATATGCAGCCAAACCTGTTTCCAGGGAACGGCTCAGTAAAGTGCCCCTACATTATCCCTAAATCGGCCTCTTCTGGCGCCCCCTAGCTCTCGAAAATTGGCATGCCAACCGTAGTTACAGATACTAAAGGATCCACCTCAGCAGGTGCTTAGACTACAGCTCCCATGATGCTTTAGCCCTTGATTTAATATACCCAATTGGACAGAAAATTGGACAGATGTCAGTCAGACATGTTTGATTTTCCCGTCGCTCTGGCTGCTCCTATCTCCGTCTTTCTAGGGACAAATGATTAAATTAGCCCAATATCAACCACCTAAGAGTCCCCATACATGGAGGCTAATTCGATCGATTGGACCTGGGGCCAAACGATCGAATTATATTGGCGGCAATGGGGCAGTCGGTTCAGGGACCGCATCAACGAGCCGATGCGGTCCTCGATCCGACTGAATCTTTTAACCTGGCCGATCAATATCTGGCCAATTTCAGGCCAGATATCGGTCGGGCAGGCCCCTTGTTTCTGCCCCTACACAGGCCGATTAGCTGCCGAATCGATCTAAGGGACCAATATCGGCAGCTACAATCGGCCCGTGTATGGGGACCTTTACGTGGGCACATCAGGGAAAGATCTGTATAATCGTATAATGTATGGCCACCTTAACGCTTGGTTGCTGGCCAAGTATGTACACACAGCAAAACATACATATATTGAGAGATACAAACATTTATATTTATTTATCTAACATTATACAGAATGAAAGGAAAATCAAACATACAGAACATTTACAATCACAGATTTATTATAATTTAAATAACCCGCGGCTGCGCTGAGGCTGGGGCATCTCCACCCACACATTGGCTCTTCCTTGTTCATTACATGAGCTGCTACTTGGTACGTTACATACAGGGCAAGAGAATAAAGGGGACATAAACCCTCTGCCTCTATTCCTTCCCCCAATTAAAAAAAGTTGCAAGAGATCCTTTTCAATAAGAAGTAATTTGTTGTATTTAATCTGAGCTATTTAATCTTCCTGGGGCCTCCTCGCCCTATATAACTGTTAATATTATACTGTACGTTTGTCATTTTGATTGCAAGAAGTGATGGCAAATCATGGGTGACCGCTCATAGTTATATATTTACAATTTATTGCGCTGTAATCAAGGGTGAATATAATGATGTTTAATGCCCTTGGCAACCATTGCATGAAACCAAGCACTGAATAACTAAATAGCACTACAGCTATGGGACCTGTTATCCACAATGTTTGGGACATTTATGGATAAGAGGTCCTTCTGTATTTTGGATCACCATGCCTTGTTTTGTCTTCAATAAGGAATCATTATATCTTAGTTGGGATCAAGTACAAGGAACTGTTTTATTATTACAGAGAAAAAAGGAATTGTTTTTTACATTTTTAATTATTTGATTATAATGGAGTCTATGGGAGATGGGCTTCCCGTAATTCGGGGCTTTCTGGATAATGGGTTTCCGGATAATGGGTCCCGTACCTGTATATAGAGGTACGGGACCCATTATTAGTGGTGAGAAGGCCGGCCAAATATCCGTAGGGACTTGCAGGTTTATCCAGGTTCCAGGCAGGTTCAGGACATCAAATTGCTCCTGTAATGGGTCACTGGCAGATGGGAGGCTTAACCCTTTCCTCTAGTGACTTTAACCCCTCACCCCCTGGTCTACAGACATTGGGCCTGCCCCAACCCCGCCAGTGAGGAGGGGGCAGTTCCAGCTTCGGACTGGACCGCCCAGATCTGATTCCCTCCAGGGCACTCCCATGATCTGCCGTCTCCCTCCCCCAACGCGCTGCAGATAAGTTTCTCTTAGAAGTGCTTGAGGGAGGGGGACGGAGGGTGTTGGGGGCCTCTGCATGGCGGGGGGGTTGTGAAGGCAGCAGGGTCATTGAGGGGTGCAGGGGCCCCTGAGGCAGAAGCCCCGGTGGGCCCTGCACCCCCCAGTCCAACCCTGGGCAGTTCTAATACAAGTTTACAGGACACGTTGGGTCGGGGTTCACAGGGTGCAGCTATGGGCCATATATATGCCGATTTACACATTACTAATGTCTACCCTTCTAATATTTCATCAGGGGAAGCCAAGACTGCCCTGCGATCTCCTTATGTTAGATAACAGCAAGGTACCCACTCTTATAGACTAGATATTCACTGGAGCACCCTCATCTCTAATGCCGGCCATACACTTATAGAGCCGCTCTTTTGGAGAGGTCACCAATCGAGTGGATCTTTGCACAAAATGGCCACCTTTGTGTCTGGCCAAATCAGTCCAAATTCAATTATCTGGCCCCTTGGCCATTGATCGTACCATAACGGTCCCTGGGAGGTAGAGAAGATCTCTGTGATGGAATCTCCCAATAAAGCAAACTCCATATATTATCCAGCTTTGCTGCAATCAATCCTAGACATACGCAGTCTCTATAGTAACCATCCAGCAATGTACGATGGAGATGCCTCAGAACATGCATTTATTAGGGTAAACTTCTGAGAAGAGATGGTTTTAGGTTCCTTTTGAGCTCAAGAACTTTGTCCACCTCGTCTGCCTCCTGGAGCTTGTGCCATTGCGCAATGGGTCGTCGGGGATGAGCCAGCATGTCGGACCAATGGCGCAAAGCGTTTCCTGAGGCTCGGCACCCCAAAAATAATTTTCCAATCTGCTCGTTCTTTCCCACTTTGTCGTGATCCCACACAGATATGATCAGGTCTAGATTCTGAAACAGTCGCAGATAAAGATATTATTTCTTATTATATTCTTCTCAAATGAACAAAAAACATTTGACATTACAGCCAAATTCTAATTCTAATGGGGGTCACTGACCCCGCCAGCCAAAACTATTGCTCTGTAAGGCTACATTTTTATTATTATTGTTCATTTTTATCACTTATCTTTCCGTGCTGACCCTCTACTATTCATATTCCAATTTCTCGTCTAAACCGCTGCCTGGTTACTAGGGTAAAAAAAAACCTAGCAACCAGATAGCTTCTAAAATACCAAATAGAGAGCTGCTTAACAAAAAGCTGAATAACTCTGAATATCAATATCTACAGCATATTAAAAGTTAATATAAAGGTGAACTTCCCATTTAAGATAAACTACTGTATGTTTTAATTGGTCTTCATTTTTTATACTTTTTTGAATAATTTGCTTTGCTCTTTAAAGGCTATACTTATATTGTTTTGCTAATTTGTATTACTTATCTTTTACATTACTTATCTTTTATCTATTTATATTCCAGTTTATCATTCAATCAGTGGAGGTTAATAGAATTACAGCTTTGTTTCTGGAAAAGTACTGTGGGAAGATCATGTTCTGAGGGGCAATTCCTACTGATGCCACTGCAGAGGGGCATTTTAGTGATGCGTCCGTGTATCTTGCAGTCCTACCTTCATTTGTTCCAGTGACACATCAAAAGTAAAGGATTCATTGAAATATGGCTTCAGAGTGCTCTTTTTCACTGCTGTCTTTTTCCGCTTCCATTTTTTTCTGTTTAGGGCCAGGTGAACTTTCACATATGGATCTATGAGAAGTTGGAAAAGGCCATTAGCGACAAGTCAGGGAACTGCTCCATGGAGGAGGTTTCAACTGAACACATTAGAAAAGTAGTTGTCAAAGTTTGTCAGTTCAAGTTCCACTTGAAGGTCCAACCTTTGACCATAGCTCATGAAATGGGTACAGATATTGGACAATACTGCATTAATGGTCATTTAGCCATAGTTCCAAGAATATCTAGGAACTCAAATATATATTCACCTCTAAATCTCACCCTAACTGAGCTGAAGCCCAAGTGTATATAGGAGAGCAATAGATGCATAGTTGGTGAACCACTAAACTAGAAGTAGTAATTGATGGTATCACTACTAGGGGGTTAGAGCAGGGGTCCCCAACCGCCAGGCCGCATACCGCTACCGGGCCGTGGGCGGCTTTCAAGTGGGCACTAAAAATGGAGGCGGCGCATATATAAAGACATGATATGATGCGCCGTGCGTTATGCGTCGCGCATATAAAGACACACATAGAGGCACAGATAAAAGGCGCGCATGAACGTGCAAATGAACGCTGTGCGTGCGCAGCCGGTCCGTGGTGAAAAAAAGGCTGGGGACCCCTGGGTTAGAGTTTTTAGAGCTGGGATGGATCCACCTGGCCATTTGATAGCAGGTCTACCATCATTAATTGAGAAGGGCCCCCAGCAAGATAGGTGCCTTAGTAATTGGAACTATTCTTCTCTGCTGCTTGTTGATAGATATAATTGTATGTGCTCTCATATTGCTACTACCATGTTCTTTCATATTTCTACTATTGCTGTTCTGTTATATTACACACATTCCATGCATACAAATGTGTATTTTTTAACTTTAGTAGCTTTATTCTGTAGAAGGAACTGACACGTCTCCATGTGGTTGCAGCAACCCACACCCATCCTTTTAACAGAGGTGTGAGACCAATCTCTCTTATAAAAGTTAATGGTGGAGGAGGATCAAGACTGTGAGACCAGTGCCTTGGTCAGAAGACACTTTGCCCAGGAAGTGCAACCATGCAGAAAGGTGCCTGTATGAGTATGAGGTAAGTGACTCACCTGAGAATCCATCGGAGTCCATCCTCTTAAGGTTCTTTGCCTCTAGAATTATGATTGTGAGTTTCCCACTGCTAGGCACATATCTCAAAGAGAAGCAAATATCTCCCAAGTGCTCATGCTGCAGAGTCAAAATGAGTAATTATCAGTTGTTTTTTTAAAGCAAAACACAGTTAAATTATTTTTTTAAGAAGAAGGTGAGTGAGGAGAGGAGCAAAAACATTTTGGATGGTGGATTTGTGGTCTAAGGTCTTCTGGTGAGCTCTTGGCACCCCAGTCTGACTCTGTATGGAAGCCGATCATTACTAATCTACTATTCATGATCTCCAGGTTACATTTATGTAGCTGTACACACAGCCTAGTGTACCTCGGTCTTCCCAGCAGGGCCCAGATCTTTCCAGTCCTCTATTACATGCTGTAAATTCACTTCTCCCAGGGGTATGACCATCTCTCCGATCACATCATGCTTCAAGAAGCGGTTGAAGTCAAAGATTTGCACCACAGCTGTTGTCCTGGGGACCTCTTCTTGAGTTACCTGTGACAGGCACATGGGATCTAAGTATACTGTAGTCATGGAAATTCTCTGCCTAGCCCGCTGGTGTGTGGCCTGCTATGTATGGCAAATTAGGTTTAATATATACAGGCCCAATAACATGAAGGTTGAGTACGTGCACTGGCCCAGGATCATGAGTTAGCCTCAGTGTGCTCTCAGAGATCCAAATACGGAGTAAAAGTTACGTGGCCCAAGATGGCAGCTGCCAACACCACCGCTAAAACTGGAGTTCTGACCTTTGGCAGGGATGATGTTCACAAAGGAGCATAAAGGACTAGTGTAATAGTGTGATATACTGATACACACATTCACACTCATCCATGTACAAATCCTAACACACATACTGTATCTGAGATTTGAGATTAGCCTTTGTTTTCCCCAGCCCTACCTGTCTATTGGGTGCCAGCCAGTGCCACACTGTACCTTGAAGACGAAAGACTCGTTAAACACAGGATTCAGTGTCTTGCGATTCACTTTGGTCTCGAATTTCTTCCGAGTATCATTGGTCACGTATACTATGGCATAAGGGTCTGATGTCCCCCCAAGGTCCATCGCTTTTAGAGCAGCTGCTTGCTTAACCCCGACGGTGAGCTGTAAAAACAAACATGGGGAGGTAAATCTGACAGTGAAGCCATCCCAGCTACAGATTATGCCTCTTATAATATTATTCTTTTATACTTATTGAGATTGGTATAGTTTGTATGCAATGCTCCACACCTTTGTGTGCTGGAATCTATAAAATAGGAACTTTATAAAGAGACATGCGCGGGGTGCAAATGCGTGCCCCTTAGTGCTCCTTTAGAAACCAATCCTAGCCAGCAGCGTTCTACACCTATTTCCTTACCGCCTACCATAGGGGGAAAAGCTTAATGATTATATTCACTTAAGGGTACCTAACATATAGTCATCCTATTGGGTTTCCATGGGCTTGGCACCTATTGGCAGAGGAGCCTTGTGCCCACAAGTGAGTGCCAAACTTGCCATGACAGCACTAATGCTAGAGGCCAACCGGCAATACTGCGCCCACAGGGTAAACATGGGAGTGGGAACCGACATTGCATGGAGCTTTTTATCATTACTTGTACACTAGTGCTAAGCACGGCCCCCAAAATGTGCAAATTTGTATTGAGGCAACTTCTTAGGCCTTTCAAAGGCGCCTGATATAAATAATAGTATTCTAAACCAGGAAAAGCCTACTGATATCCTTCTCAGATTAATGACACATCCTGGAACAGAGAAAGACTGTTGGATTTAGGAGACATTAGACTGACCATTTAGGATTTAGAAGGTAATCTGTTTTTTCATTGACTAAAGCTTCCTTTAGAAGTCACCGCCTGGGAATTCTCAGCAAGCTTTCTGCCAGTTTTTTATATGCTGACACTAGTCTTAAGGCAATGTCACATGGTGCCACCTTTTTTAGTAGTCCAAAAACACTAAAGTGCCCAAAACAGCCCCACAAACTTATATTGAAAGCACTGCAGCATTTAGCACATTAGCACTGCATTCTTTTTTAAAAAAAACAGCCCCACCTGACATTGCCCTTAGGCTAGCACTTACTGAGGGCGGATCAGTAAATAAAATAACAATAATCTGACAAAAATATTCATTCCTAGCCTTTTATAGCCCCAGAAGCCTTTACATGCACCACGTATCTTAGGTGCTGCTATATTTAAGGTATGGAAACTCATGAGAAGAGAAGTTTTTAGTTACCTCCTCCGTCTGGAAATTGTATTCCAGTGAGTACTGCACTCGGCCCCGATATTCCACCTTCTCTCCTTTCTGCAAGTTCCCTGCTCCAGGCTGAACCTGCAAAGCAACAATGCCATTTATATCACTGGCTTCTTCTGCAATCAATTTGCATTCAAAGTTTATTATAGTTCCACCCCTGCCAGGCCCAGACTGACAATCTGTGGGTTCAGGCAAATGCCAGAGGGGCTGCTGTAAGATGCTATAGACAGTCACTATTTATTGGGCTGGTGGGGGCGCTGTTTGGGCCTCTATATACATTTATTTTCTGCATTACAGAAGCAAGAGGATTCTCTTGAACCACACTATGGACTCACTTGTCCAGGACGACTTGGATGAAGTTTTATTATGCATTGTTGGTTAGGAATCCATCTTTTTGGTTGCTGGACTACAGCTCACATTATGCTTTAACCACTAATAATTTGCTAGGCAATGCTGGGTGGGACAACAATGGCACATTAAGCTTCCCTTAAACATCCCCTGCTGTCTCCATGTTACCAGTGCAGCTGAGATCCTGGCACTCACCAGATGCGTGGTTAAGTTACCCGGCACTTTATCCATGTCGATTTTTTTATCTTTCTTCTTCTTGTTTTTCTTACTTTTGCAGCAGCAGCAACAAATGCAGATAATAAAGAGGAGGATGATGAATAGGGCCAAGCCGGCCAGTGCATAAATAGCCCATCGGGGCACTGGGAGAAGAAGGGTTGGTGCAGCGGGTGGGGAATAGATAGAAAACAGAATGGAAACACATTATTAATATAGGGATTTAATCAATATCTGGGATTACAGCAAGTAAACTAGTAGTTAGCCATGAATAACATATATTATACATATCTGATTTGGAAGTCTAGCTCATTAGGAATAAAGAGGTCCATGTATAGGTAGCAGCATAATAGGTGCAGCAGAAGGCAGTGCTGAAGAGGCACAGAACCCTGTACATAATGCTTAACATACAGAGACAGTCTTATAAACAGCGAGGCCCAATTGGGACCATTGGCGGGGCCACCTACACAAGGCGTTGCCAGCTGGCACAGGGTTCCAAGGCTGGGTGGGCAAATAGAGGGACTATTTGACCACCTCAGTCGCTCTGTGACTGTTGTTGTAACCCTGCATTTATTACCTCCATTGGCCCCCAACATGGCACAATGTGGCCCCCAAGCACTGGGCACTGATATACCAAGCATACTACAGACAGTGCTACCCTGGGGTAGCAGTATGAATGCAGTGCCCACTTTGTGTTTAATGTCCCAGAACACACAGCATTATCGGGCAACTGTTGTTGGGGGCAGGCTGGATAGATTTATGTGCTTATTCCCCCTGGTGTGGGACCCTATTGGGCCAAATAGGTATAATTGGCCTAAGGCTGGCCCTGTTAACATAATTACAGGGCTCTATTGCTACTTGCGCCCATTGTTGTTCCATAGCTTGCCTGTCTGCGCAAGCCAGGGGGCATCTATGTGCTGCTCCCAGCCCACCTCTCATGAATACAGTGCTGACAAATGTATGTAGCTCTGTATTCACAAGGAATGTGCACACCATCCTGAAGCAAGAACACTTGCACCTATGGGCACCAAGCATAAGGTGGGGCGCAACCATGGTACCATGCATCTGCAGTTTGCACATTGCACCCTGCCCTTATAACCCACTTTTTTTTCATCTATATTTAAGACAATAATGCACAGAGTACTTACAGGGGATTTGGTTCAAGATGCTGTCGATCCAGGATTCAGGCTCCTTGGTGGTTGTAGCGTATATGGTGGTGGCCGCGGTGGTGTTTGTCGAATTCCTCGCCATGTCTGTCACTGGAGAGATGAGGGATTTACCCTCCCAGTTGGCAGAAAATCAGCCTCTAGTGCCTAACCCCTGTAGGGCCACAAATGTTACATTAGGGCACTTGTTTTATATATGACATTCAATAATTGAACAGGATCGATGTATCCGAGAAACCACTGGCCCTTCTGCAGGGACCAAGCTGAAAAGTATGCAGAGAACAGGAACAGAGGAAGGAAGGGATTTCCCAGCAGGATGAACAATAGGAAATGTTAAATAACTGCCCCCCAGGATTGCTGCTCTGTAAAACAGCCCTTTAAATCAGTTTTCCCATAGGAATTTCCAAATATATGTTCTCCTGGTAGCCACAAACACAATAGTCACCCTCCTTCCCTGCATGCTGGGAGCTGTAGTCCAACAAAAGCAGGGTTGTACTCTTAAAGCAAAATTGCTCAATAAAACTTTTCCTCAGCTCTCCAGAGCCAGCAACCTCATTAAAAAGCTTTGCCCACTCTTAGTAAATAACCCAATAAAATATTAAGCCTTATGGCTCTGCATATATTTAGCTGCGCTCCTGTATACTGTATATATGCTCCTGTGCCTTCCTTATGAGCTGCCGTTGTTTGCACCATAACTGGTACGACTGTGATCATTTTCTTCTAAAACCAGACTGACATGTTTTTCTTGTCCCTTTGCTAATTGCCTTTACTGACTGAACTGTAATAAATACCATAGCACTACACTAGAACCTCTCACACAGTCTTCCACTCCATACAAGTACTGTGTTCCCCACGCCGGGCAAAATGTAGGAATGGCATATTGGGCCTATCTCTAGAAACTGGTAAAAAATATATATATTATTCCCAGAGGCACCATCTCTCCCTACTATACCTGCTATCCCACAGCCCCAGTCCCTTCCCAGAGTCTATTATCCCCCCACTGCTACTATAGGCACCATCTCTCCCTACTATACCTGCTATCCCACAGCCCCAGTCCCTTCCCAGAGGCTATTATCCCCCACTGCTACTATAGGCACCATCTCTCCCTACTATACCTGCTATCCCACAGCCCCAGTCCCTTCCCAGAGGCTATTATCCCCCCACTGCTACTATAGGCACCATCTCTCCCTACTATACCTGCTATCCCACAGCCACAGTCCCTTCCCAGAGGCTATTATCCCCCACTGCTACTATAGGCACCATCTCTCCCTACTATACCTGCTATCCCACAGCCCCAGTCCCTTCCCAGAGGCTATTATCCCCCCACTGCTACTATAGGCACCATCTCTCCCTACTATACCTGCTATCCCACAGCCACAGTCCCTTCCCAGAGGCTATTATCCCCCACTGCTACTATAGGCACCATCTCTCCCTACTATACCTGCTATCCCACAGCCCCAGTCCCTTCCCAGAGGCTATTATCCCACTGTTACTATAGGCACCATCTCTCCCTACTATGGGCCCGATTCACTAAAGTCCGAAATTAGGAGTGCTATTTATAGCATGCGTTAAAAATCTTATCACTTCTTATTTTTCGCTCGATTCACTAAAAGGACACTTGTCATAATTAAGAAGCGATGTTCTTGGCATTATTTATCTTGCGACGACATATTTTCAAGCAATATATTACGCAGCGCACAACATATTACGCAACGTGCGATATTTTACGCAGAGCGCAATTTATTACCCACGTAACCATTACTTTCTGAAGACTACCGTTCTGAAAATTTTGCGCTCTGCATAAAATATCACGTGCTGCGTAATATGTTGTGCGCTGCGTAATATATTGCTTGAAAATATGTTGACGCAAGATAAATAACGCCAAGAACATCGCTTCTTAATTATGACAAGTGTCCTTTTAGTGAATAGCACTCCTTATTTCGGACTTTAGTGAATCGGGCCCATAACCTGCTATCCCACAGCCCCAGTCCCTTCCCAGAGGCTATTATCCCTCCACTGCTACTATAGGCACCATCTCTCCCTACTATACCTGCTATCCCACAGCCCCAGTCCCTTCCCAGAGGCTATTATCCCTCCACTGCTACTATAGGCACCATCTCTCCCTACTATACCTGCTATCCCACAGCCCCAGTCCCTTCCCAGAGGCTATTATCCCTCCACTGCTACTATAGGCACCATCTCTCCCTACTATACCTGCTATCCCACAGCCCCAGTCCCTTCCCAGAGGCTATTATCCCTCCACTGCTACTATAGGCACCATCTCTCCCTACTATACCTGCTATTCCATAGCCCCAGTCCCTTCCCAGAGACTATTATCCCACTGCTACTATAGGCACCATCTCTCCCTACTATACCTGCTATCCCACAGCCCCAGTCCCTTCCCAGAGGCTATTATCCCCACTGCTACTATAGGCACCATCTCTCCCTATTATACCTGCTATCCCTTCCCAGAGGCTATTATCCTTTCCTGACAAGCCTTGCCATTAGCCCCATTGTCAGCCTGGCATGCCTAAATAGGGACGCATTTATTCATGTATTCAGTGTAATATAAGAATGAGAAACATTGGTTATTCTGCAGTATATTAATGTTAGTGAGTCACATTAATACATTTTATTTTCCATATACAAAGACATTATACTGGCCAAGTGTGGATTTTAAAAGCAATAGAAGTTTACTATGTGACAGAGGATCCTCCAATGAATGAAAGATTATTAGTTCAACAGTTATTGCTTTGAAAGGCGAGTGAGTTTTTTTTCTATTTCTATTTTTTCTATTTGTAATAAACATTTGGCCTTCATTCTGAAAACAATGGATAATGGTTCATTTTACAATGTCTACAGCAATACAATGTAACTACATGTAAGTTATGAAAGAGGCTTCATAAAGACTCATACAGATCAGGGGGTGCTAATGGACCAGCCATTGGTTATAATGGGACTTGAACTAGGAGTAAGCAGGACAGGCACTTGCCCAGGCACAGACTGGCAATCTGTGGGTTCAGGCAAATGCCAGAGGGGCTGATGTAAGATGCCATAGACAGTCACTATTTATTGGGCTGCTGGGGGCTGTTTGGGCCTCTGTGTACTGGAAACTCCAGGGCCTATTTTGACTCTCAGTTCAGACCTGCACCTGCCTAGGGCCCACTGTTTGGGGGCCACAGTTAGGAAGTGAACAGCTATTGGATTGGGAGTGCCAGGGTAGGTGTGTGCCTATTAACATATATGTATAAAGCCCCAGCATATTCCGCAGTGCTGCACCACAGGAGGAAAGATCTATTAATATTTTACTAATCCTGCCACAAATCTCTGCTTTACAATCAAACTCTGCGGTGCCACACACACACCTTTGCTTGCTCTCAGCTTAACCTGTTCTCTCCCACACGTATGATCCGTGTGCTGCTGACGTGTTGTGCATGTACATAATATTATTCTATCTCTTACAGGGATCTCCCGGGATTGTGGTGCTCCCTTGTTGTGTTCTTATCACACCCCGCACTGCACACTACTCTGCACACCTGCCCTTTGCACACCTGGTTTTACAAGAACTGAGCACATTCCTTTGGCTTCACTTCCCTTGTTTGCTCCCCGATTTGTGACTCTCCCTCCTCCCTGATCTGTACCCACAGCCTGACGGGATCCAGCCGCCTTCAGGCCCCCCTCACATTATAGTGAGCTTCTACAGGGGCAGGGCAATAAGGCACTCAGGGGTGGGTCACTAATATAGGGTGTTACAGGGACAGGGCAATAAGGCACTCAGGGGTGGGTCACTAATATAGGGTGTTACAGGGATGGGGCAATAAGGCACTCAGGGGTGGGTCACTAATATAGGGTGTTACAGGGACAGGGCAATAAGGCACTCAGGGGTGGGTCACTATAATAAGGTGCTACAGGGCCAGTTACAGGGCAATAAGGCACTTAGGGGCAAATCCACTCTAATAAGGAGTTATAGAGTCAGTGGCAAGGCAATAAGGCACCCAGTGGCCATGTTGCTATAATAAAGTGTTACAGGGCTAGTGACTATAGGGTCAGTGATAGAGTGTAATCTGCAGCTGGATCACTATAATATGATGTTACAGGATGAGTGACAGGGTAATTAGGTGCTCAGGGTCCTGGTCAATATAATAAGATGTGGGCCCAGGTAACCAGTCAGGGATCCTGAGAGATTTGCAGCATGGGGCAGCACCAAATGGAAGGGGTGCCTGGGGTGCCCTACTAAGAAACAAGAGCAGCTCACCTTTACAAAACTTCCAACATTTTCAACCAGTACTTCTCAAATAATACGTTTTTCCCAATTTCCAACTTTTGTAACAGGTTTTAAAAACTTGAACAAATGTAGTTTTCCCTCCCTCTCAAGTTTCCTAGAAGCAGATCACTATTCACAATCCCAGGTTCTCATAAAGTGGTAGTTCACCTTTAAGTTAAATTTTAGTATGTTTTAGAATGACTTATTCTTAGCAAAGTCTCCATATTTTATAGTTTTTGATTATTTGCCTTCCTCTTCTGCCTTTTTTCATCATTCAAACGGGGGTCAGTGACCCCGGCAGCCAAAAAATTATCTCTCTGTTATTTTATTATTATTGTTACTTTGTATTACTTATCTTTCTATTCAGGTCTCTCCTGCTCATGTACCAGTCTCTAATTCAAATTATTGCCTGGTTGCTAGGGTAAATTGGACCTTTCCAAATAGCTAGCCATTAGTATTGCAGACTGAAAAGCTAAATAGTTCAAAAACCAAAACAAAATTGAAGACCAATCCAGCCAGTCTTGCCACAACAGGGTTGCCACCATTTTAGAACTTCCCTACTGGCCCAGTCTGGGGGCGTTGGGAGTTGAACTGGGTTTTTATCGGGAAGCTGGGGATTTAGTGAGTATGGATGCTAGGAGGTAGATAAAGGGGCAGATCTGAGGCAGGCCGGGGGTGGGTTATATAGCATTACAGGTTTTACACCGGCAAGTACATTGCCTGTGAATTTGTAATACCGGCCCGGCCTTGGCTGGTATTCTACTGGCTAGGCCAGTCAAGTACTGGCCAGGTGGCAACCCTAGGCCATAACTATTCTACTGCAGGCCCTCTGCCGTCTACCAAATTCGGTTTTAGTAGAACCCTAAAACAGTGCCCTTGGGAGCAAAAAAATCCAAAAATACCATGCGTTTTGTGTGTTCTGTACAAAGGGGAAAATCTTTGTAACTCTCATCCTGTAATGGAAACATGGCACATGGAAATATTTAAGGAATGTACTTGGGTCTCACCATGTAATAGAATGTATATTCCATTCTTAAGCATCACATCAAGCAATGAGCATCGAGCAAGGAAAGTCAAAATACAATTGGTTGCTTTGGGTTAGTGCTTTGGCGCTTGGTGCCTTTTTAATAATATACCTTGTGCCTGAAATAATAAGGTGGCCACAAAATATTGTTTTATATCTCTCAGTGTAATTCAATGGTTCCCCCATAGGGCCCAGATCTGTGATGGGGGGGCTCCCTGACAGGGGGAGATTTGGGAGATTTGGGTGAGTGCTTATTTGTGCCCTGGGTACCCCTGGAACTATAGCAGGGTGACTGTTACCCCAATGTTTCTATATACCTGTAACCTTGTTATGGGCTAAGGGGGCCCAGCCTGAAGGCCAGTTAGGGGGAGATTTGGGGTGAGTGCTTATTTGTGCCCCGGGTACCCCTGGAACTATAGCAGGGTGACTGTTACCCCAATGTTTCTATATACCTGTAACCTTGTTATGGGCTAAGGGGGCCCAGCCTGAAGGCCAGTTAGGGGGAGATTTGGGGTGAGTGCTTATTTGTGCCCTGGGTACCCCTGGAACTACAGCAGGGTGACTGTTACCCCAATGTTTCTATATATCTGTAACCTTGTTATGGGCTAAGGGGGCCCAGCCTGAAGGCCAGTTAGGGGGGGATTAGGGGTGAGTGCTTATTTGTGCCCTGGGTACCCCTGGAACTATAGCAGGGTGACTGTTACCCCAATGTTTCTATATACCTGTAACCTTGTTATGGGCTAAGGGGGCCCAGCCTGAAGGCCAGTTAGGGGGAGATTTGGGGTGAGTGCTTATTTGTGCCCTGGGTACCCCTGGAACTATAGCAGGGTGACTGTTACCCCAATGTTTCTATATACCTGTAACCTTGTTATGGGCTAAGGGGGCCCAGCCTGAAGGCCAGTTAGGGGGAGATTTGGGGTGAGTGCTTATTTGTGCCCTGGGTACCCCTGGAACTATAGCAGGGTGACTGTTACCCCAATGTTTCTATATACCTGTAACCTTGTTATGGGCTAAGGGGGCCCAGCCTGAAGGCCAGTTAGGGGGGGATTTGGGGTGAGTGCTTATTTGTGCCCTGGGTACCCCTGGAACTATAGCAGGGTGACTGTTACCCCAATGTTTCTATATACCTGTAACCTTGTTATGGGCTAAGGGGGCCCAGCCTGAAGGCCAGTTAGGGGGAGATTTGGGGTGAGTGCTTATTTGTGCCCTGGGTACCCCTGGAACTATAGCAGGGTGACTGTTACCCCAATGTTTCTATATACCTGTAACCTTGTTATGGGCTAAGGGGGCCCAGCCTGAAGGCCAGTTAGGGGGAGATTTGGGGTGAGTGCTTATTTGTGCCCTGGGTACCCCTGGAACTATAGCAGGGTGACTGTTACCCCAATGTTTCTATATATCTGTAACCTTGGTGGCTAAGGGGGCTCAGCTTGAAGCTCAATTAGGTCTCCACCTTGCGCCAATCCTACTTTGGGCTCATTATGGCTCCAACACTTGTGCCCATTAGGATCGATAAATGATGCCAATTTAATGCTCTATTAGTGATCTCTTAGTTTTGTATTCTGCAAACAACTGATTCATGCTGTAAGTCCTGGCCAGGCAGCAGAAGCCATTGGATTTAGCTATGGAAAATTGTTAGGTTGAGAGTACATAATTTTTCTGCTTTCTCAGATTTCAGTTTGAATCAGAGTTTTGGAAACTGTTCAGCTGAGTGAGCACACTGATAAACCATCTTAGAATGTCAAACGAATGAAACTATTATAATGTATTAAACCTCCACTACAATACAGGTCCATTTTTATAGCTTTGAAATTTCCACTGCAGCAGTACTGATATATTTAACCCTCCCCCTCAAATCATACCCACCATAGA
Source organism: Xenopus tropicalis (assembly GCF_000004195.4). Classification (NCBI taxonomy): domain Eukaryota; kingdom Metazoa; phylum Chordata; class Amphibia; order Anura; family Pipidae; genus Xenopus; species Xenopus tropicalis. Next base: position 21,766,488 of record NC_030680.2, on the reverse strand, counting down.
AGTCATGTCATCAACATTTCAGATTTCCTTTCAATTAGTGCCACGTTAGACACTAGGAACACAAGGAGTGGCAAGACCAAAAGAGCGTAGGTTACAGGCAATGAAAATATTTTTCTAAGAGACAGCACAGGCAAAGGCGTTGGAGGCGGGCGGCAGAAAAACACCAGTGGAGCAGCTAAATGTGACATTAGCCTTAGTTTGAAAGATCTCTAGAACAGTGTTCCCCAACCAGTGGCTCTGGGGCAACATGTTACTCACCAACCCCTTGGGTGTTGCTCCCAGTGGCCTCAAAGCAGGTGCTTATGTTTGAAATCTTGGCTGGAAGGCAAGTTTTGGTTGCATAAAAACTAATCCACTAATCCAAAACTAATCCACTCTAAGTCTAATGCCAAACAGAGCCTTCTGTAGGCTGCCAGTCCACATAAGGGCTACCAAATAACCAATCAGAGCCCTTATCTGGAACCCCCAGACTTTTATTCATGCTTGTGTTGCTCCTCAACACTTTTCCATTTGAATGTGACTCACGTGTATAAAAGGTTGGGGATCCCTGCTCTAGAACAACAAAGCATTTACCCCAAGTTTTACCCCGATGAACTGACCATCACCCTGGACTTCCTGGAGTATCTTTCTAAATTTCACCCAAATCTCTTACTCTAAAGGGAACATTCCCAACATGTTTGAAATGCCCCACTGATTCTGTATACTAGATCACCTACCTACCTAGCATGAATCTATTCTACCAATCTGAAACTCAGCTTCATAAGCCTTTAGCTATGGTGGAATAAATGATTCTCGGGTGCCCAAATCACGTTCCTTGGGCTGTGTTTTGATAAAGCTGCTTGCTATGGTGAATAACATACATACTGTAGGGGTCATTTAGAAACACAGCAAATGTTATTGTGTGCTATTGTGTCCCATCAGCCTCTTCTGCTGTACACAAGGGTTTCTATTGATGCTGTGGATCCCTGCACCACCCTGAAAGTGGCAGCAATTCCATGGTTTCCACCAGGGCCGGAACTAGGAGAAGGCAGTAGAGGCAAATGCAATGGTGGGGGGCGCTGGGCACGTACCACTTCTGCCTGTGATCCCCTAGTTCAGGGTCCTGGAGGATCAGTTTTAGCAATTCTCTTGCTCTCTCCCCCCCTGCCCATCAGTATGCACGTTCATGCATGGGAGGGGGCACACAGGATCAAGGAGGTTGCTTTGGGCGCCCAGGTAATTGGCCCATCCCTGGAACTTCCCACGGCGGGTTGCGTCAACAGGAGCAGCAGACTCAGAATCACAAACTAAAGTCACATAATCCCAAAATGTTAGCGGCAACTTGCATCTGATTTGCTACCAAACATACATACAATTGCTTTACACATTGGACAAAAATGTGATGGGTGCAACTCCCTGTTTGACACAAATGAACTGTAATTAAAGGCAAAAATGCTTCATTATGAGTAAAAAAGAAAATGACGCTATCTGCTGTATCTGACCTGTCCCCTGTACCAACACTTTTATTCTTTATACTCCTAGCTGATGCTCATTTCCACCTCAAATGCATTGAGATATTATTAAATAATGTACATTTATTTATTTTATACAACTAGTTGGGGTTCACAGGAAAACAGAGCAACTTGCGGAGTGGCATCAAATCAGGAGTAGCCTAGAGAGACATTAAATTAAATGAAGGCTTCTATCCAGTTGGATGCCAGCAGGCAATGGAGCCCTCTGACCTTTGATCACTGCACATTTATGGAAGGTACGTGGTAATGGTGGCACAAAACAATTATCTCCTGAGCCAGGCTCACCAAACACCCCCCACCAATGCCACTGTGTATCCCTTGGTCTCCAACACTCCAGCCTGTAATTATCTATCCATTGTTATGCAAAAACAATGCATGCTGGGAACTTTGTGTAATGACAATAAGGTTCTAAGTGCCAATGTGATATTTATGCACCCTGTTGGGAACCTCTTTGCTATACTCACAGTATACACCTCATACAACAACAAGCCACACTAGATCCTTTGTAAAGAGATCTGTGACCCCCTGAACGCATAACACCAATTGTTCCAGGTCGTTATATTAGCTGGTGTATGCTTTACTGCATTGCTGTATTCCTGCAATTCCATTACTTTCATATCCTTCCTTTACCATTGGCACACTCTGTACCTAGCAGTCCTGGGACCCCCCAAGCAAAATGTTCTGTGTTGGGCCCAGTTATGCATAAAGGGTATGCCTTAGGGGTCTACTGCGCCCCTACAGATCGCCCAACTAAAAGCACCATGATAAACACGCATTGTAAAAAGCCTTTAGCCACCTACCTATAGAGAGTTTTGGGATTCCCAGGTGATCACATACTCAGTTCTGTGGCAGAGAGTAGAAAGTAACGAGAAAAAAATTCAGGATACAAAGAAAAAAACAAGTCCAGTGTATAGAAGTTATTACTGTTATTGTACAGGGGGGTTAATAGATAGAATTCTCATTCCCCGTGTCCCTGTGTACCCCACCCCCATACAACCAGCACCCCCAAAACAATAATTATAAAATAAAACCCAATTCCCAGAGACTGAGCCCAGAACTCACCTTATGTATTCAGCCTCCCTGACACCTGAACACTCCGTGTCTCTGTCTTGGCCCCCCTTTAGCCAACAATGAGAACTGGAAATTCAACTATGTGACTTGCATGGGGCTACCACACCCACAGGGTTACTCACAGCCTATGGCAGAGAGAATCTGTTACACAGAGTCCAACACCCAAGCACAGGCTTTCCCCTGACATTGTTGCACCAAAACAATAGCTGCCATTGGAAACTGCTGGGGAATGAATTTTACTTTCCCTTAGATTTAAAGTCACAGAGGTCAGTAAAAGACCCATTGTTTATTTATGTACAAATCACACGGTAGCTGAAAGATCAGTAATTTTTTATCAAAAATCGTTAAAGGTATGTGTGTCCAAACACGCTCCTTGTTCTTCTGTATAGGTAAGCTGAGCACCATTGGGTCCGTCCCCCTCTTCTGCTGCACCTATTGACCCAAAGGAACCGTGAAGCTACCACCACTCGGAACATTGCAATAACTCCTGGGTTCCCACAGTGAGATACATCAATAGGCACAACAGACTTGCACCCTAAAAATCACACCCAAACATTTTTTAATGCAGATGACAATATCCCAACTATGACAATTTTGACCACAAGTTGCGTCCAGTCTGTAAAAACGTGCTATTGCATAATTCTGTATTAATCTGCAAACAACCTAATTTACACTTGGATTGTGGAAAAAGCTTTACAACCCTTTATGCTTGGGATGCCAGCTTTGGAGAGCTAGGGGGTGCAAATGGGAGCTGTATGAAGATGTATGTGCCCCTTAAGTGGGCAGCTAGGTTCCACCAGTGCAGTTGCCAATAGCAATTAATCTGAATTCTACTTCCATCTTCTAACCTGTGGTAGACTGTTCAAAGCTAATTGCTGATTGGATGTTAGTGGCGATTGCACTTACCAGGAGCAACCAGTAGCAATTTAGCATCTCTGTTAGTAAATCAGCCCTTCTATGTCCAACGTGAGGCAACAGGATGTAGGGTGGGATTCCTGAGTGAAGAGGTAGGGTACAAATGTACTAGCATTTCCTTTCCTGTGTCCATTAATGGACTTAGGAACCAAAAACCTACTCTTCTCAGCATCACCCTGGGCTCTGGGTACATGTACATTATCCTGCTCCAACAGAATCAGAACTTACACTTAAGCTCTCCCACCAAATTTAACCTAGATAGATATCTTCCATACAGGATCCTAGCCCATTTACTTGGGGCACTCAAGTCACCACATGGGACAGGGTTGGACTGGCCTGCCAGAGTACAGGTATAGGACCTGTTATCCAGAATGCTTGGGATCAAGGGTATTCCGGATAAGGGGTCTTTCCGTAATTTGGATCTCCATACCTTAAGTCTACTAAAAAATCAATAAAACATTAATTAAACACAACAGGATTGTTTTGCATCCAATAAGGGTTAATTATATCTTAGTTGGGATCAATTACAGGTACTGTTTTATTATTACAGAGAAAAGGGAATCATTTAACCATTAAATAAACCCAATAGGGCTGTTCTGCCCCCAATAAGGGGTAATTATATCTTAGTTGGGATCAAGTACAGGTACAGTTTTATTATTACAGAGAAAAGGGAATCATTTAATCATTAAATAAACCCAATAGGATTGTTCTGCCCCCAATAAGGGGTAATTATATCTTAGTTGGGATCAAGTACAGGTACTGTTTTATTATTACAGAGAAAAGGGAATCATTTAACCATGAAATAAACCCAATAGGGCTGTTCTGCCCCCAATAAGGGGTAATTATATCTTAGTTGGGATCAAGTACAGGTACTGTTTTATTATTACAGAGAAAAAGGAATCAGTTTTTAAAATTTTGAAATATTTGATTAAAATGGAGTCTATGGGAGACAGGCTTTCCATAATTCGGAGCTTTCTGGATAACAGGTTTACGGATAAGGGATCCCATACCTGTACTAGAGGGTCTCTGTGATGGCCCAGCACCACAAGCTTATAGGTCCCTGGGAGAGTGGACCCTTTATTATTTCCACCACAAGCCTATAGATGTGAGAGTGGACCTTGGATCTCAGGTTCTCTGGTGGGCCCGAGGAGGCTTCTAGTCCAACCCTGCACAGAGATAAGCATTTAACCAGGCCTACAGCTGAAAATGAGTGATTAAGAGTCATTAAGCAACAGTTGTTCCATGGACAGAATTCTCGTACGTCTGGTTCATTGAGGAACTACCAGAACCCTGTTATAAAGCAAAGCTGTGCCTAGCTGGGCGTAACTGCTGGCAGCTTATTTGCACAGTTTAATGGCAGAGCAGAGGTTCATAGGGTTTGCAGCATGCAGGGGTGTTGCCAGCAGGAGTTGAGGTAAACAACTTGCCTGGGGCAATGCTGTAGCAGGGATGGCAAATAGCCACCCACAGGTAAAGTTATATATTCTAACAAAACCAAAGCTCTTTCATGTGAAAGGCTGGACCTGCCCATCTCACACAAAGCCATGCAGAGTTGAACAGGGCTAGGAAAGTCCGGGTGGTTGGGCAGAAGGCAGTATGAGATTGCTGGTCCTGTAGCCTCGGGTGGCATTTACTCCTGAAGATTAAATGAGACCCTGAGTGCCCTGCCAGGCAACTTTGTCTTGGGAAAATCAAAACCAGTTCTCAGATCTTTTAGCAGAGCCTATGGGCTGATATGGGGCAGATGGGGGTATCAGGGAGATCAGGGTGTATCCCTCTTTTTTAAATTTAAATGTTTGCATGTATACAGGCCTACTGAGTGCAGTATAGGCACTATCACTAGCCAACATCAGCTTAGCTCCTACAGTATATTAGCAATCTTCCCATAGACTTGTATAAAGCCATTCCCTTCTGACTTAATGTGCTCTACAAGCTACAGTAACTCATGTGCTCGGCACTCCAGGAAGCATCACGGCATAGAATTAAATCATATATCTAAACATAATCCAAGGCTTTAGTTGCCCTTTAGCATTTTTCACTACTAAGATGGAGAGCTGATTAGCTTCAAGAGAAATAAAAGGCAGAGAAGGAAACTACAGAGAGAGAGATGGGACAAAAAGAAACTTATTTATAGGAAATGTGAACACATTCTTTTACCAGCAAATCAAACAAATACAAGCTGAGAGATCTTCCTGGTATGTTGCCCAGGGCGCTCCTCATCCCCGGGGCTTTACTTGCGACAATTGCTAATATGATACGTAAATGCCTTTCATTCCACTGTTGCACAATGACTGCTGACCGGGCTCTTTGTAGGTACCAGGCAACACTGGATTGGGCCATCTGGGGCCAGCAGGGAACCTGACACCCTTGGCCAACTCTCACTCCCAGCAATTAGATACAGACAGTGCCAAATGGCAGAGGTTCTTATATCGGACTACAGTGAAAATAAGGATAGTTTGATGCCCAGGCTGGGTGAGAATTGGGGTCTTTCCCCAGTTTCTGTCATAGATATACTTAGAACTCATGACAACATTTTTATTTGCTCAGAGCGTAGCCCCTGGCCAAACAATAGGCTTTACCCCAAGAGGTCTGCAACCCTCAGCTTTAAAGTGGCCCTGTCAGCAGTACTGTAAATGCTTCCATTGGATAGTGACAGCTGGGATTTCTATTTAGCGCTCCCTACAAGCTGATCAATGTCCGACAGCATCAGGGAAATCAGGGAGCGATGTAAACGAGACGAACTACAGTTCCCAGAATCCTCAGTAATCTTTGCAGAGGATCCACCATCTGCCATAGTAAAGAAAAAATGAATGAATAAATATATATAGTACAAGTATAGCCTTATACAGGTATTGGATCAGAATGTTCGGGACCTGGGGTTTTCCATATAAAGGAACTTTTCATAATTTGGAACTTTTTTCTAGTAAAAAATTATTTAAATATTAAATTAACCCAATAGGATTGTTTTGCCCCCAATAAGGGGTAATTATATACAGTTGAAATCAAGTACAGGTACTGTTTTATTATTACAGAGAAAAGGGAATCATTTAACCATTAAATAAACCCAATAGGGCTGTTCTGCCCCCAATAAGGGGTAATTATATCTTAGTTGGGATCAAGTACAAGTACTGTTTTATTATTACAGAGAAAAGGGAATCATTTAACCATTAAATAAACCCAATAGGGCTGTTCTGCCCCCAATAAGGGGTAATTATATCTTAGTTGGGATCAAGTACAATTACTGTTTTATTATTACAGAGAAAAAGGAAATCTTTTTTAAAAATGTGAATTATTTGATTCTAATTATTATTATTAACATTTATTTATAAAGCGCCAACATATTCCGCAGCGCTGTACAATAAGTGGGTTTCATACATTGGACATACAGAGTAACATTTTACATTACATTACATTAACATTCATTTATAAAGCGCCAACATAATTCCGCAGCGCTGTACAATAAGTGGGTTTCATACATTGGACATACAGAGTAACATATAAAGCAATCAATAACCGATACAAGAGGTGAAGAGAGCCCTGCCCAAAAGAGCTTACAATCTACAAGGAGAAAGGGTTGAGACACAAGGTGAGGGAATGGGCATGACCAGAGGTGTGGCACAGGGTATTGCTAAACTAGATTAGGGTAGGCTTCTCTGAATTAATGTGTTTTTAGAGATCTCTTGAAGGCAGAGAGATTGGGAGAAAGTCTGACAGTGTGTGGGAGTGAATTCCAGAGAAGGGGGGCAGCCCTTGCAAAGTCTTGAATGCGAGTGGGTGAGGAGGGAATGAGAGAGATGTTGAGGAGCAGGTCAGGAGGAGCGTAACAAGCGGATGGTATCTAGAGATGAGTTCAGAGATGTAGGGTGGGGCAGAGTTATAAACTGCTTTAAATGTGAGGGTCATTAGTTTGAATTTTATCCTGGATGGTAGGGGAAGCCAGTGCAGGGATTGGCAGAGTGGCACGGCAGAGGAGGAGCGGTTGGAGAGGTGTATGAGCCTGGCAGCAGTATTCATTATGGACTGGAGAGGGGACAGTCTTTGGAGGGGAAGGCCAATTAATAGGGAGTTACAGTAGTCCAGGCGAGATATTATAAGAGAGTGAATAAGAATTTTGGCAGCATCTTGGGTGATAAATGATCGGATTTTGGAGATATTTCTTAGGTGAAAGTGACATGATTTGATAAGTGATTGGATATGAGGGGTGAAGGACAGGGCAGAATCAAGGATAACCCCAAGGCACCGGGCCTGGGAAGATGGGGTGATGGTAGAATTGTTACCGTTATAGATACCTCGGGAACAATGTGGGCGTTGGATGGGGGAAAGAGAACCAGTTCAGTTTTAGAGAGGTTTAATTTAAGGTAACGTTGGGACATCCAAGTGGAGATAGCGGACAGGCAGGAAGAGACGCGAGTTAGAAGCTCTGGGTTGAGATCAGGAGAGGAAAGATAGATCTGAGTATCGTCAGCATAGAGGTGGTACTGAAAGCCAAAAGAATTGATTAGTTTGCCAAGTGAGGAGGTATAGAGAGAAAATAGTAAGGGGCCCAGGACAGAGCCTTGAGGAACCCCGACAGAAAGAGGCAAGGGAGAAGATGATTCCCCATTGTAAGAGACACTGAAGGATCGATCTGAGAGATAAGATGAAAACCAGGATAAGGCAGTGTCACGAAGGCCAAGAGAGCGGAGAGTCTGGAGGAGAAGAGGGTGATCCACAGTGCCAAAAGCAGCAGAGAGATCGAGAAGTATTAGTAGCGAGTAGTATTTTTTGGCTTTAGCCGAAAGGAGGTCATTTGTTAGTCGGGTTAGAGCAGTTTCGGTGGAGTGTTGTTGTCTAAAACCAGATTGTAGGGGATCCAGGAGGTTATTGTCAGAGAGGAATAGCGTCAGTCGGTTGTATACTAGGCGCTCAAGCAGTTTGGAGATGAATGGGAGCAGAGAGATAGGTCGGAGGTTAGTAGGATTGGAAGGATCAAGGGAGGGTTTTTCAGAATAGGGGTTACAAGTGCATGTTTCAGTTGGGAGGGAAAGATTCCAGTAGAAAGCGAGAGATTGAATAGATGAGTTAAGGCTTTGATAAGACAGGGGTTGGCATTGCGTAGAAGTTTGGTAGGAATGGGATCAAGCGGGCAGGTAGTAAGGTGGGAGGAAGACAACAGTTTTGAGACTTCCTCTTCAGTCACTGGGGAGAAGGAGCCAAGAAGAGACTGGGGAGCATGTAGGGAGGGAGGGGAATGGTTATGGGGATGAAGTTGTGCAATGTCACTTCGGATGGTGTCAATTTTATTTTTAAAGTGCTCAGCAATAGCTTGAGCAGTGACTGAAGCACACGGAGGGGGTGGAGGAGGGGACAGCAGAGAGTTAAAGGTAGAGAAGAGTTGTGCAGGTTTTCTAGAGAGGGAGTTAATAAGTGCAGTGAAGTTGGTTTGTTTGGCTTGGCAGAGGGTGGTGTTGTAGGAGAGCAGAGCAGATTTGTAGCTGCAGAAATCTGACTCTGACCTTGATTTGCGCCAGCGGCGCTCAAGTGCACGTGACTGTTTTTGGAGGGATTTGGTATGAGCAGTGTGCCAGGGTTGGAGCGGTTTGGGCCTCATGCGTTTAGTCTTGGCAGGAGCAAGCACATTGAGGGCAGTGGTGAGTGTGCTGTAGTAGACAGAGGTAGCCTGGTTAGGACAAAAGACAGTTAGGATGTTAGAATGAAGAGAGTGAAAGGAAGAAGAGAGATGTGACATGTTTATGGATTGCAGGTCTCGGTATGTGTATGTTTGGGGGGCAGCAGAGGGTGTAGTGGGAGTTAGCGAGAGTTGAAATGTGAGCAGATTGTGATCAGAGAGGGGGAAAGGGGAGTTAGTGAAGTTGGAGGTAGAACAATATTTTGTAAATATAAGATCCAGGGAGTTTCCATTAGAGTGAGAGGGGGAGTCAGAGCACAGAGATAACCCAAAGGAGGATGTTAGAGAAAGGAGTTTAGAGGCAGCAGGGGCATTAGGATTGTTAACAGGTATGTTAAAGTCACCTAGTACAATGGATGGGGAGTCAGCGGAAAGGAAGTAAGGAAGCCAGGCAGAAAAGTTGTCAAAGAATTGTGAGGTCAGTCCAGGAGGTCGGTATATGACCGCAATGCGAAGCGAAGCAGGGGAGAAGAGCCTAATAGAGTGAACCTCAAATGAGGAAAATGAAAGAGAAGGAGGAGGTGGAAGGACTTTAAATGAATAGCGGGGGGAGAGAAGGAGCCCTACCCCACCCCCTGCCCTGTTTCCAGGTCTGGGAGTGTGAGTAAGGTGTAGCCCCCCAAAGGACAGAGCAGCAGGCGAGGCAGTGTCAGTAGGGGAAAGCCAGGTCTCAGTTATTGCAAACAAGTTAAGTGATTTAGCGATGAAAAGGTCATGGATGGAGGTGAGTTTGTTGCAGACAGAGCGGGAATTCCAGAGGGCATATAACATATAAAGCAATCAATAACCAACACAAGAGGTGAAGAGAGCCCTGCCCAAAAGAGCTTACAATCTACAAGTGGAGTCTATGGGAGTTGACCTTCCCGTAATTTGGAAATTTCTGGATAACGGGTTTCTGGATAATGGGTCCCATACCTGTAGTTAATATAGGATGCTTAGAAAGGAGATGTATGCCTTGCTATGCTAGGGAAACAGCCTGGATACTAACTACCACTTCCACTAGTTAGGTAACTCAGGCAGGATTCCGCTGGGGTATTTGCTCTAACCAGAGCCCCATGAGTGACTAACTCAAAGCAAACTACTTCCCAACTTACTAGAATTTGGCCCACTAAAGGCAAAGGGCTTATCTAAAGGTTGCTGCACGGTGCAATAACTTGGTGTTACTGGGGCATGACCTGAAAATTGCAGCAGAGGATGCTAAAATTCATAACTTCATAAACATACAAAATGTCCGAACTTAGAACAAAACTCAATTTGTACCTAATTCCTGCAGGAAAACAGTATGGAATGTCAGTAAATCCGCCTTGCTGCAATACAATGAGGCAGGATTATGTTGGCATCTGCTGGACAGTCACGTGAACTGCATTTGTTTTCTGTATTTATTTCCATGAAAGTACAACATGGTGTATAGCACAGTGCTGAGCCCATATAATGCCCCCCATTATAGCCACACCCTACTTTACTGCCACAAGATATTTGAAGGAACATTGCTTAGTGTTCAAGAAAGCCATTTACCCATTTACAAAAGCAGTGCAAACATGGAAGGTGCAAAACTTACCTTACAAATTGCAACTTACTTATATAGGTACAAATGAGCGTCTCCACTGGCAAGTTGTGAGCAAGTTGCAGGGTTAAAGATCAGTTTAGAAGAGCCAGAAACAATGCACATCAGAGCAAACACACTACTAAATATTAAGAAGAAGGGCCACAGAATTTCAGACAAGGGAATCATTATATTCTGAAATTGGGAAGGTCAGGAGGAGATTGTACATAGGCACATACTGAAATTCGATATGCCCACCCCCCAGCCCAATAAATAGTGACTGTCTGTGGCATCTTATAGCAGCCCCTCTGGGATTTGCATGAACCCACAGGCTTGACAGTAACAATCCTTATTAACTCTTCTCATTGTATCTCTATCCCAGTGATCCCCAACCAGTGGCTCGGGAGTAACATGTTGGTCACCAACCCCTTGGATGTTGTGCGCAGTGGCCTTTAATGAGAAGGAAAGATAAAAACTAAGTAAGCTTTATCAGAAAGTTCTATGTAACTACAACCATAAGCACCTCTGTCAAAAGAAACACAGGATTTCTTGTCTCATTTTGTGTACACATGTTCTTTGGTATCAGACTTCCTCTCTCAGAAAAATCATTCAATGCACAGGCACAAGTCAGTTGGCTCCTCTGTCCTTCTTCCCCTCCCTTTTCCTCCTTCCAGTCCCATCAGAATTTGCTCCCCCTCTCACCTCTGTGTGATCTTAGCTACCAGCAGCTAGAGCTGCAGCTGAGAAGCTACTGAGACCAAGCAAAAATGGCAGCTGGTATATTAAGCAAATACAGGTAGCTTCGATGGCTGTTTACTCAGGTATGGGAAAGAATGTGACTAATTCCAATATGTTATCACTAATTTATTGGCAATAAAATACCAACATGTATTTTCTTCTCCTTTAAAGCAGCTGCTTATTTTTGAATTCCTGTCTTGGAAGCAAGTTTTGGTTGTATAAAAACCAGGTGTCCTGACAAACTGAGGCTGCCAGTCACATAGGGTCTTCTGTATAAACATATAAACTCATAAACTCCAGTATAATAGAGTCGGCCCTTGGCACCACACTCACTAAATCCAACCCTACAGATTTTACTCTCTTCCTATAAACAAGTGATATAAGGCCTAATCTGGAATTGTTGTTCTACAGACAATCTCCTTTGCTTTCCTCGTGCTGAATCTGGCACCTATTCCCCTCTAATCTCCCTGCGCAAATCGCTTTTGGCAAGTCAGTCTGAGTGTATTTCCCAACAAATCCCCTCTCATTCCCATGATAAACAAATGCTTAGAATCAGACTGATGTGAGCAGTGAGACGTATATGTTCTGCACCGTGTTTGTTAGCATTATTAGTATTAACCCAAGACTATAAGGCAATGTATGTTGCTGATGTTAGTGGAAGACCGCATTCACACAAATGGTCTGCGTCTATACAATCCAGTTATATGGAACCTACGGGTACAGTTTGTTCTGTATATTTGCATCATATTGGTGTGCACATGAGATGCAAATATGCACATGAAATGCATACTATTTGGTTGTGCATCAAAAACACCATTTTTGTGTTTGTGTGATGGATAATTCTGTCATTTTCAGAACTGCCCAACCATAACTTCATGTAGTGGACCTTTTAGGCAGAAGGTCTGACATACCCCTTAAGTACAATCAGTATTTTAGGACATCCTCAACCCAAATACTCGTTCTGTATGCGCATATATGGCAGCAAGTGTTGGACCATGTAACCAGATTGACACACACCACAAAAAAAAACAATGCATATCCTCATATATCAGTTGTCAGGGCTCTGCCAACTTCTTGCTCAGCACTCCTCCATCTCTGCTCAGCCCTCCAATAGACACAGGTCTATAATGAATAAGCCAGACTCTATATCATTTGTAACATCTAATGATTCAGGATCGGATAGGGCAGAAAGTTTGTTTGCCTTTCTTGTCTTTTGTCTTCTTCTCCCATTTTTACCTCCTTCTCACTTTATTTTTTATTTTTTTTTGCCTTCTCTTTTTTTCTCCTGGCCTTTCCATATTCCCTTTGATATTCTGTTTTTTTATCTTTACCCTTACTTTAGGCTCTCAGGCTCTCGCCCTTTCTTTTTCTTCTGCTGTCCCAAATTTATCGGTTCTCTTCCATCCCATTCATTTCTTTCCATCATCCATTCACTCTTTCAATCTGTTTTTCTCCCCTTATCATTTTTCTACTGCTCTCTTCTTCACTCCTCTTTACTCCTCCACTCCCTGTTCCATTCTGTTATACTCTCCAATTCTCTCCATTATATTATGCTCTCCTATTATTTTATCATTTGCTCTGTCGTTTCTCCTCATTTATAGTTTATACCTTTTCTCTCTGTCCATTTCCTCATTTTATGTTTTCCCTTATTTTTTGTTCTGTTTTCATACTCCCCCTTTTTCTTTCAAAGTAAAGGTAAAAAAAAGAAGCTGTTCTATAATTTATCTTTCTTTTCCACCCCTACCATTTCTGCAGCTTTGCCAATCACTAACTACATATTGCACTACGATCTGACTGTCCCATGGGGCTTTGGGAGAGTCAGGTGGAGTACTAATGGAAATGACCATATATTTTATAAAATGATATGCCTTTCATGTTATGTCTATAAAGATTCTCATTCATCCAGGTCATGATATACAGTATCTAGTAGAATTAAGTCTAAAACAACTGGACTTTTCGTTTTAGACTTAATTCTACTAGATACTTTCATGTTATAATTCATATTAATGTCATCAGAATTTCAGCAACCAAATAAATGGTTAGTTTTGGGAAATTAGATGACGTTTTGTTCCATAGGTACATTTAATTGGGGGGGGGGGGGTATGGAGCAGGGTTACCCTTTTTCCACTGCTAGGGGGCCACCAAAAAAACCTTAGGCCATGGGCCAATTCCCTAACTATTTATCCTGCTGTCCTCACTCAACCTCATTATTCTCCTGATCTCTTCTGTTTACATCCTATAATCTCTACTTCCATTTATTTAAAAAATGCAAGGGCTGCTTGGGTCTATCAAGAAACTTACTGGCAAATTCCAGAGCAGACTCAGAACTGCTCAGAAAAATGAAGAGTTTTCTTTACTTGCTGTTACAAAATGACCTTTTACACAAGACTAACCTGTTTCTCAACATCGCATATTTCTTCTAAACACACACAGAGCAACCAACCGATAAAAGAGAGAGAAAAATTCTAAAAACCCGAAGTGAGACAGTCCCAGTGCTAAAAGCTTTCTCCAAACCTGGATAAAGCACCCCTCTCACTATGAGCACTATGGTACATCCCACATTATATAAGTCCTGTTCACCCTCTACAGCAGTGATCCCCAACCAGTGGCTCTGGGGCAACATGTTGCTCACCAACCCCTTGGATGTTGCTCTCAGTGCCCCCAAACCAGGTACTTACTTAAAGTAGACTTGCAAAAAGACAAGAGTAAGGTGACATATTGATGGAATTATTTACAGTATCCTGCCCAACGCTGAATTCTATACTTTTCTGCATCATATCTAAACTAGTGAATAAAACATATTTATCCTATACAGGAAGATACAACCAGGATCGTATCATGTGGCAATGCCAACAGACAAGCTGAAGGTTTTTTTTAAATTTGGAAACCTAAGTTATGGCTTAAAATGAGCAGATCCTGTCATTCAGCTCCCAAGGCCAACAATTGGATCACATAGAGAACCCATGTGGGCCGCTCAGGGAGTAATTTTACCCATGTTCAATGCATTATTTCCTCAATTATATTTTTTATCTTCATAATAAATACGGTTAACAATTCTACCATCATCCCATCTTCCCAGGCCCGGTGCCTTGGGGTTATCCTTGATTCTGCCCTGTCCTTCACTCCTCATATCCAATCACTTATCAAATCATGTCACTTTCACCTAAGAAATATCTCCAAAATCCGATCATTTATCACCCAAGATGCTGCCAAAATTCTTATTCACTCTCTTATAATATCTCGCCTGGACTACTGTAACTCCCTATTAATTGGCCTTCCCCTCCAAAGACTGTCCCCTCTCCAGTCCATAATGAATACTGCTGCCAGGCTCATACACCTCTCCAACCGCTCCTCCTCTGCCGTGCCACTCTGCCAATCCCTGCACTGGCTTCCCCTACCATCCAGGATAAAATTCAAACTAATGACCCTTACATTTAAAGCAGTTCATAACTCTGCCCCACCCTACATCTCTGAACTAATCTCTAGGTACCATCCAACCCGCTTGTTACGCTCCTCTACTGACCTGCTCCTCAACTCCTCTCTCATTCCCTCCGAACACGCTCGCATTCAAGACTTTGCAAGGGCTGCCCCCCTTCTCTGGAATTCGCTCCCACAAACTGTCAGACTTTCTCCCAATCTCTCTGCCTTCAAGAGATCTCTAAAAACACATTTATTTAGAGAAGCCTACCCTAATCTAGTTTAGCAACACCCTGTTCCCACACCTTGTGTCTCAACCCTTTCTCCTTGTAGATTGTAAGCTCTTTTGGGCAGGGCCCTCTTCACCTCTTGTATCGGTTACTGATTGCTTTATATGTTACTCTGTATGTCCAATGTATGAAACCCACTTATTGTACAGCGCTGCGGAATATGTTGGCGCTTTATAAATAAATGTTAATGTAATGTAATAATAAGTTCAGATATCATTCAGGGGGTTTTAACCCCATACACGAGTGAATAAGTTGTTGATTCAATTAAGTACCAATTTTCACCCCATGGACATGTAATTGGGACACCTATATGGGAACCAGCCATACTTTGGTAACATAATCATAGTGAGGTGGTTTGACTTTATCTTTTTTTAGCTTAGAACCAACTAATAAGGTCCAGAAACTGAAGCAAGAGTGTAGATCGGGACTCTTTGTAGGGGACTTATAAAGGCCACATAACCCCTGGCCTAGTTTTATGCCAAAATATTTTCCAAGCCAAGATATCCTGGGCTTCTGCTGACCTATGTAATTATGGAATAATGTTTATTCCTTCAGTCTTATGCTCAGCGAAAATGACACAGCAGCACGGGCAGAATGTGAAAGGGGAAGTTAAGTGGAATTAGGAAATGACCCACAGTTTGCTGATGCTAACGGATATTCATATGGTTTCTCAATGAGCTAGCAGAATTTAGCTCAGCTGTAAATAAATCCAAGATGCACCTGCACTTTATATTTCTATATTTTCAGAGAAACATATTAAAATAGGTTTTTTACTCAGGCATTAAAATTAAACTGCGCAATTAGCTCTACTGAATGAGGGTAGGAGCAGCCAAGAGGTGACTTGACCAATCATGGCTGTTCCCAACCTCATTAATCAGCCTCACTATGCAGTTAAATTAGAATCCCTGGCCAATCCAGTGGCTAAATTATATTGAACAATTTCTCATGACTTGTGCCAATACACACTACTTGCACTTCTGACTACTTGAGGAGAGCACTAAAGCACCCGCCCAGCTCTTTTGATGAATAGTTCATGAATGTGCACATTTATGATAGGGAACCAGATAGTTCTGGAGTTCCAACTGAGGGTTGCTACTATAAATAAATGCTACTGACTTGCACCAAGCAAACTGCATGTTGCTGCCCCAAAAGTAATGCCATCCCCACTCTGCGGATGCTAGCCTCAGGTTGCGTCCAATTCTTGTGTCAGATGCAACCCAGCATCATTTCAGTGCTACATGGGAGTATGGATACCTATTGAGATTAAATGCTAGAATTTGACCCATGGGCAAGCACTGCTAAAGATAAATTCGGGTGGAGGGACTGGGGGTAATTTTTGCCATTTTTCTAAACTTTTTTTGCCTCCCGGTAGTCCGCCCACCTTCCTGCCACCGCCAACCCACAGGTCTCTAGCTACATCATAAAACTGCTCAGCTCCTATTATCTTATATGGGACCTTATTAAGAGAATATTGGGATTATTTTAATGGGTAACTCAGTAAAACACAGTACATTTCCGATGTAAAGAAGATTCCATACAACTGAAGTAATAGCTATTAGTTTATGATATATATATATATATATATATACAGTGACTGATCAATAAAACAAAAACCTAAATTGATAAACATGATATTTAAAAAACACTAGGAGGATGCTAGAGAACCAACCTTGACCTATCCATAGCTTCCATTGACTTGGCACTGTCCCTTCTTTGTCCTATAACGTTTGTCTTTTTTTTATAGTGTGATTTCTGGTTATTGGGAATCACTTCAAAAGAGAAGGCCAATGGAGTTCCTCATAAGTAGACCTCAATAACTATTACACCAGCATCTCATGAGATCATTATATATATATTATCATTATCAAATTTGGTTGTGGTGGGATAGAAGTCCTTACAGTAATAGCTGAAAATAGACTCAATTGGCAGGTTACCTTACAGTTATACTAATTACAATTAATTTGACTTTAATGTAGACCAGGGGTGTCAAACTCAATCACATAAGGGGGCCGAAATCTAAAACACTGGCTAAGTTGCGGGCTGAATTTTTTTAGTTACTATGTGAGGAGAATGGAAATTGATTATGCTGGATGGTCAGACACACTCACCAAGGGCCACATAAAACAGCCAGACGGGCCGGATTTGGCCCCCGGGCCTTGTGTTTGACATATATGATGTAGACAATAGTATACATTAACAATCTGCAATTTCCGTATCAATATTTATTTTTAATTTGGGTAATTTAGTTGCAATCTGATTGCTATCCCCCAACCTTTCTGTTTAAATATGATTAAAGCGGATGGATAAGTAAATATGTTACATTAAAAAAAACACAGTTATAAATATTGAACCTTAGAAATAATGTTGATATGAAAACAATTCTAACATTTTTGGTACTGACTGTTTTTATTCTTGTACCTTTTTATAAATATGCATATGCAAATTAGGCTACTGAAGGGTTAAATAGAAGTGCGCACCTTGCCCGCGCTTACAATTTTATTTCCGTGATCACATGACCAAAAATCACGTGGTTTTAAGAATTTGGATTCTGTTCAGCCAGAAAATTGGATTTGGCCAGATCAAAATCCTGCCAAACCAAATCCTGGATTCCATGCATCCCTAATTTAAATCACTGAATAAAACCTTAAAGAATAAAAAATGCTTTGATAGCTTATTTAAAAAATCTAAAAGTTGATATATTATTTTATAACATATATATATATTAGATTATCATATTATATTTTAGATTAACGGTTTAATATGAGTACTTGTATGAAAATGGATGTCATAACTTTAATAAACGTAAGATAAGACAATACAAACTAGAGAGAATAAAAAGGTGCAATTCACAGGTTGTAGAGGGGGTGCAGCTACAGCGGAGTGGGTGGGATTTTTGCAGATAGGATATAATGAGGCAAGGACTGATTTGCTAATTTCTTTTGCTGGATCCTTACTGGCAACAGTAGAATGGGCCCCAAGGCGGTATCATAGCCAATGAGGTCAAACTGAGGCGTGATTATTGCTAATTGTGATGAAGCTGAAGCTTGATGAAAGCGGAGAGGCTGTGTTCCCATTAGGGAAGAGCTGCTGACTTATTTTTTGTCAGGGGCTTCGCACATGCTCATTATGCCTAATCATGCTTCACTTCCTTGCCACAGCCATTAGGCGGGGGAGGTATTTTTCTTTTATTCCTTCCAGCTGGAGCCTTACCAAGGCGATTAATGGCATTGCACCCGTACACATCTGCACCCTTTTTGTGTTTGATTTGTGCACCCTGGATAGGTGTCATAGTCCTCTGGGCTTGACCCTAGGCCAAGATTTGTTGGTTCTCACCCTAGCTTCGGCGAAGGTGGATCTGCCCACACATGCTGTTCATTGGCGAAAGCCTTGGACACATGAGCATCGGAGCCCATGCCTTCGGGTAGGACTCACAGGCGATGACTCAAAATCATGGGCCCCATGCTTACTCATGGTGGCCCTGAGTGCAGAAGAATAAAAGAAAGGAGCTGGAGAAGTGAGCTCTTAAGATATAGTGATCGAAATTACAGAAAGATGCCTTGTATAAAAAGGTCCCAAAAATTCTAGATAATAGATCCTATACCTGTATAACGAAAATGTCCCTCTCCATGAAGGACAGTGCTGTCGTAGGAAAATCTGTAGTGAAAATAAAAAATGATGGATTGGTTAACACTTTGCCTACCATCATGTGGATTCTAGGTACTGGCAGTACAGGCTGTAGTTGGCAGCAATGAAGAATCTATGGTTATGGGCACTTCCAGCACCTCTAGTCTCCATGCAACAGAGCTATCAGTATGGCAACTCCCAAGACAACATAGGGGGAGTCACATATTGCTCCTGGGACCCTACTGGCATAGAAATAACTACAAACAGAAGATATGTGCCCCCCTTCCCCAGTGCCACCTTACCACCCTGCCACCCACACATTTCTTTGTTATTTGTATATTTTTAGAATCCCCTCAGGCATTATAGATATTTTTTTGCTTGGATAATATATATTGTGCAGATTGGCATATTGCAAAGAAATATGTGAGAGAAGCTGCTGTACAAAACCCCACAGACATTATTAATAGGCTAGTGGTGGCGGGGGCTCTTTGGGCCTCTGTGTGTTTAATGGCCGGGTATGTTGTGCCTCCTAGCCCAAGCCTTATTCCCTAACTAAGGCCTGCCTGCACTCCCTTGTTTCTCTCATCACTCACAGCACGAAGCAAGACACAATAGATGTAACACACATTTTATTTTAGCATTTGGAAGATATTCAGTTTAATACTAATGGGTTAACACCTCAGGCACCAGTCACAGACATAACCAATTTCCTCAGTAACTGAGCCCCGGACACACGGCTGCCTGTCGCCTCAGGCCACGCCCCCCGCACATGTGACTGGCCAGTCAGCTGACACATCTCATGAGATTCCAGAATGCTGGGTCATTGCAAACAGACTTACATATATATACAGAGCGGGGAGTCACACAGCCGGACCGTTATGGCTTCCTTACTAGTGTGGGTAGTGCTGCTGGCCAGCTCCCTCCTCCAGCCGGGCTCTGCACTTATCAGGTGAGAGATGAATGGCTGCCATGTGTGTGTATATATATATAATATATAATATATTGCACCTACATAGATATATGTTTTCCTGCATGCAGCTGGGGTGGCACAGTGATTTCATATCCAGCAGGCATCAATCCATAACTTCTTATGTGCCCTCTCCTATTCTTTATTATTTACAGCTCCTAGAATTCCTGGGCACTCAGAGGCAGCTAGGGATTCTGGGAGTTGTAGTTGAACAGTTGGATAAAATTGATTTTAAACTTTGCTTATGCTTTGGTACCAGCAAATGCACATCTGGACTTTGTTTTATATAAATAGCTGTCATTCCCATACCTAGACCTGTTTTGGCTGAAAAGGCTGCCAAGAATTTGGCACAAATTATTTTCTTTTCATGTAAAAAAAGGTGCCCCGCAGGCGCTGATTTGCTCACCGTTATCTCTCGTCTGTTTACCTACCCCCAGTCCATTATAAATAGACCCTGGCGTTTGATTAGTATAAGGGTATCGGATATCATGTATACAGAACTGTCCTAATGATATGTCGTGCTAATAGTTAAAGGGTAACTAAACCCTCAATGTGAGCCACTTTATAAACAGATTTGTTGTCATCAGGGCGACTAGTTTGGCAGCATCACAAAATGTTTGCTTAAGGGGCGAAGACACATGGAGCTACCTAGTAGCAGCTACTTGTCACGGCTACTAAACGCCAGAAAATCCCCTGCCATAGACAATACTGAGAATTGCCTCTGCTAAAACATACATAGAGACAATTATCAGTAAATGATCGGCATTGTCTATTTCAGTAGCCACGACAAGTAGCTGCTACTACTAGCTCTGTCTGTCTGCATCCTAATAGAAAACAATGACCCATTAGCCGGCTACAAGTAAGCAGCTACCGATCGCATAGAGGGGGCTTATTAGAAGCCCCACTGATGCAGTTATTACCACCCCCCCTACATTTATATATACAAGGTGATGGGGGTACAAGAATAAAGCTCGCCATACATGCGCCAACATAATTGTACAAAATGTAGTTTCATACGATTTTCAGACTACGTGAGGGCTCTAATAAAATCTGTGCATGTATTGTGTATCGGACAATATCTGGGGGGGGGGGGGCTACAATTTCAGTCCGACTAAACTTTGTGCTTCACTGTGGCAGTAGTATGTTAGCACTATATAAAGGATTATTATTAACATTTATTTATAAAGCGCCAACATATTCCGCAGCTCTGTACAATAAGTGATAATAATATTATCTGTAATATTAGGTAAAACCATTACCTAAAGGGTAACCAAACCCCAAAAAGCCTGTTGCTAAAGCAAATGTATACAGTGGGAAATACCATTCTGTGATGGTAATTATTACAGATACATAAATGTATGGGTAATATACCCTCTTCTGTAAATTATATAAAATGGACATATATGTATATGTACCCCCTGCTGTTAGATACAAGGATATTAGAAGTCACTGAGGACTCCCATGACCTGTATAAAATTTTCCACACAACGTGCCCTGCCACTTATAACACAAGTGCTCCTTACTGAACAAAGTAAGCAGATTAATTATTAGTAAGGAAATTCCGTGTTTGACGTTAGACAACTTATCTGTCTGCAGAGCCAGGCTTTCGTTAAGAGCTTCAGGCTTAGAGTCATGTGATCTATATCTGTAGCTGAACTACAACTCTCAGCACCCCCTGACAGCCTTCAGCTTTTAAAAAATGCTGTATTTCAACAAGAGTTAGAGGAGTACATGTTACATGTCGTATCTTACATCCGTACAAACATTAGTTATGTTGCATCTAAGGATTCTGGGAGCTGTAGTCCAGCAGTACTTTTCAGGCTGCAGGTTGGACCTGGGTTTTTTTACAAGTTTTCAACATTCCCATAACTACTGGGGTTCTAGTATCATCTCTCCTTTGTTGCTGTTCGTTCAGCCGCAACACAACACACACCCATCATCACAACCGTGTTCAGCAAATAGAATATCTCCTCTCCCAGACATGGCAATAAATGGGTTATATGAGTGTGAGTGGGCCCAGCCAGGTCACCAATAATAGGGTTCCCCCAAGGAGAGGTATGTATTTCCTCCGACAGTAATTTTGTACCAGTGATGGGTGTCATTTGAGCGAGACCCTAGTTTGACTTCTACATTGGTTCCTTGTGAGCTCAAAGGTGGCAGCCCTGGTTGCTTTAAAAAGTCCTCCCTAAATGCTCTCCTTTTCTCTTTACTTGCAAATGAGGTCTATTTTCCCTTTACCTTTTTAATTATGTTGGGAAATACTTTGCCACAGAGGCCTTGTACCAGAAAATGGTCTGCGAGCCCAGGAAATGAGTGCGTCCCAGATGCACCACAGCACTTAGACGTGCTGCATTGTGCGTGCTGAACCCTATGACTTGTGGTTTCCCCTGTCACTCCGCCACCAATGTGTAAAGTCGACACATTCACGCTTCTCGTGAAAAGAGCAGCAGTTTGTGAGACATAGTTTAATTTTTTTCAACAGTAGGTTTTTTTTTTACAGTTTTTATTTTTGCAATTTTAACAAGGAAGAAGGTAGATAGAGAGGAGCAACAAAAGGGAGCTAGATACTAGAGCTATTGAGCCCCATTGCTATTTCATTTATTTAATGCAAATAAGTGCAGGTATGGGACCTGTTATCCAGAATGCTCAGGACCTGGGCTGGGATCTTTCTGTAATTAGGATCCCCATACTATAAGTCTACTGAAAATCATTTAAGCATTAAATAAACCCAATAGGATTGTTTTGCCTCCAATAAGTAATAATTATATCTTAGTTGGGCTCAAGTACAGGTACTGTTTTATTATTACAGAGAAAAGGGAATCCTTTAACCATTAAATAAACCCAATAGGGCTGTTCTGCCCCCAATAAGGGGTAATTATAGCTTAGTTGGGATCAAGTACAGGTACTGTTTTATTATTACAGAGAAAAGGGAATCATTTAACCATGAAATAAACCCAATAGGGCTGTTCTGCCCCCAATAAGGGGTAATTATATCTTAGTTGGGATCAAGTACAGGTACTGTTTTATTATTACAGAGAAAAGGAAATCATTTAACCATTAAATAAACCCAATAGGACTGTTCTGCCCCCAATAAGGGTAATTATATTTTAGTTGGGATCAAGTACAGGTACTGTTTTATTATTACAGAGAAAAGGGAATCATTTAACCATTAAATAAACCCAATAGGGCTGTTCTGCCCCAATAAGGGGTAATTATATCTTAGTTGGGATCAAGTACAGGTACTGTTTTATTATTACAGAGAAAAGGGAATCATTTAACCATTAAATAAACCCAATAGGACTGTTCTGCCTCCAATAAGGGGTAATTATACCTTAGTTGGGCTCAAGTACAAGCTACTGTTTTATTATTATAGAGAGAAAAATGTGTAAAAATGTTATTTATTTTAATATAATGGAGCCTATGGGAGATGACCTTCCTATAATTAAGAGCTTTCTGGATAACAGGTCTCCAGGTAACAGATCCTATACCTGTATAATGAAATACTGACAGATTCAGAACTGTTTTGCAGCTGGATTTCTGCATCTCAGCAGAGCCAACCACAGATCCAGATAAGTCTGCGTTGCAGAGAAAACAACTTCCTACACAATTGCTGAAGAACTGCACGAACATCAATTGGGCTTGTGCAGCCAACAGCAACCAATCAGAAATTTTGCTTTATTTTAGCTGCACTATACCAAATGTTTTGGTTGCTATTGGTTACACTGTTACTATACATTTAGCAATAGTGTTATTACATAGTCGTTGCTAAACTTGACTAATACCTGAGTATGCAGTAGAAGTTGGGTTAAAGCGGAAGCTTGGGGGGGGAAGTATAATGTTCTCATCTGGTCTGGAGTGGAACTTTGGCTGTCCAACCAGAATTTCCCCTTGTCTCCAGTCAAACAATTGTTTATATGCCCCCCCCCCCCATCCCAAATTCGATCCATTCCGCATCCATTCCTTCTCTCTCGCTGCTGCTCCTATTTTTCCAGCTGTCTGCCTGACCATTCAGAACAGAACAATGAAAACGTGGCCATACTGTGTATGGTGCATCTTATGGCTTCTCAGCATTTAGCCCCTGGCCAGTAATACTGATAGCCTACACCAGGGGTCCACAGCCTTTTTTTTCTTTTAACTGTGAGCCACATTCAAATGTAAAAAACATTCCTGGGGGTGCCAAATAAGGACTGTGATTGGCGATTTTGGTAGCCCCATTGTGGACTGGCAGCCTACAGGAGGTTCTGTTTAGCAGGACACTGGGTTTTTATACAACCAAATTTTTCCTCCAAGCCAGGAACTGAAAAATAAGCAGCTGCTTTGAGGCCACTGGTAACAACATCCAAGGGGTTGGTGAGTGTTGCCTCCGAGCCACTGGTTGGAGACCACTGGCCTATACCATGGGCCAAACTCAAGTTGCTTCAGTTGCAGATCTTTGGTTCTTTTGTAAGCTCTTTCAGCATGGTGCAACACCCCTAAGCCAACAATTCAACTGTTTTCTCTCTGCAGGATTCCATTAAAGAAATTCCCCTCTATCCGGCACACTTTTACCGAAGCTGGTAAGGATGTGAAGGAGCTACTGGCAAATGAGGTGCCTTTGAAATATTCCCCTGGCTTTCCCCCAAGTGGGGAGCCCACACCTGAGGCCCTAAAGAATTACTTGGATGTAAGTGTTGGACGGATTACGGTGATTTCTGACTTCAGCAAATCAGACCTCTCCTGCAGTAAATGCAAGTGCATGTGTGCCCATTGTTGGAAAACATTAGTCAATGAAATCTTGGGGGTCACTAAAGCGAATGTTAAACTCCAGTGCACCCTTTGGCTGTCCTAAAGAGGCAGCAGAAATGTAATTTCCAGTTAAAATCTTGCTTAGCAGTGGTACAGCACCCATTAACATCAAACCCTAACCCAGGGCAGAGCAGTGAATTCGGGTAAGGGATTTGCTGGCAGTGAATATGGCCCCCCACCTATCCACCACCTGCTTCTGGGGCCAATTAGTCAGCCCTGACCCACCCGACACATAGGTCTTGCGGGTTTTGGGTTCACCTTTGAATACCCTTCCCTTCTACCGCCCTACCTGCACCTTTAACCCCACCCAGGGACCCACAAAACCAGATGTGACGCCACCGTTAGCCAGAAGTGACCTCACTCCTAGGGGGTGGATCAACCAGGTCAGGGGGGAAATTGCCTTTTAACCTGGGAAGGTGGGGGGAATAGTAGACTGCAATCAACCTGGGTACTTGGGGACCACCCCCTTGGGCAGGGAATCTGGGACCTCCTGCCTAAAACCTAACTGCTTTGCAGGTACCTGACCCAATGCAGGACTGTACCCTGAATATAGGAAGCTTTGAACAAAAACAGAAATTTCAATATTGAGTCCCTTTAACCCTTATTAATATATCTGATTATGATGGGAGTTATAGTTCAGCAGCATTTGATGAAAACCTAAAAATTCAGAACAACGTGTTAATTTCTGCATTCAATTTGTATTGCCAATTCAGAGAGGTGTTAGGGCCGTGGCAGACGGGGAGATTAGTCACCCGTGAAAAATCTCCCTTGTCGCAGGCGAAAAATCTCCCCAAAATGCCATCCCACTGGCTAGAATGTAAATCGCCAGTGGGATGGCATACGCAGTGCAGCGATTTGCCGAAATCGCCTTGAGAGGAAACTTTGACAATCTCCCCGTCTGCCACGGCCCTTAATGCGACACCCCCAGAAGCAGAATTGGGTTCTACAGCTCCGAGCAGTCACTTTCATTCTGACCAATAGGCACATGTGTCTGCGTTGATACATGTGTCCGTTTGGTTAATCTGCCCCACATTGTTTATCCCCCCCCCCATGTTTATTCGCATTGTGTTTGATTTGTATGTTGAGTCCCGTGTTCTATATCTGCAGGCTCAGTACTATGGCGAGATTGGCCTCGGCTCCCCCCCTCAAAACTTCACTGTTGTGTTTGACACGGGATCCTCCAACCTCTGGGTGCCTTCCGTCCACTGCTCTATGCTAGATATTGCTTGCTGTGAGTAACCCCAGGAGCTGCAACAGTTGGTTTCTCCCTGCAATGAATTCTACTTTCTGTAAATACCATACTCATATGAGCAATAATATTTCTATATTTTATATTGACCTGTGTGGCCTCAGATCTTGATTGGGCTGACCCACTCGAGCGATTTAATTGGCCAGCAATCTGCACATTTGTCTCAGGGCTATGCCTGCGCTGAGCCTTCTCTCTTTGTGCGGCAGGGATGCACCATAAGTACGATTCTTCCAAATCCTCCACCTACGTGAAGAATGGCACAGCGTTTGCTATCCAGTATGGCACTGGGAGCCTCTCTGGATATCTGAGTAAAGACACTGTAACGGTGAGTCAGGCGCAAGTATATGGCCTCAAGTAGGTTTTTGTGGCCCCCAGCATGCCCAAGATATCCATAGACCGCTTTGTACTTATTCTTTTATAATACATAGTCCCTCAGTTATTTAAAATAAGGGATAATTGACCCATGAAATGGATTACAAACTAGAGCAAACCCATGGGCCAGATTTTATTTCAAGTATAAAGGACAGTAAGGGTGTTTGTGCCAGAGTAGATGGACTGTCGTATGAATGAGTACATGTCGCAGTGTATTGAGTATTGATTGGCTTTCAGTGTGCCATCTAACCCGCCTTCTCTCTCCCTCACGCAAACAGATCGGAAACCTGGCCGTAAAAGGGCAGATTTTTGGAGAAGCTGTAAAGCAGCCGGGGGTCACCTTCGTAGCTGCCAAGTTCGACGGCATCTTGGGCATGGCGTACCCCGTAATCTCTGTGGACGGTGTCCCCCCTGTGTTTGACAACATCATGGCTCAAAAGCTGGTGGAGTCCAACATCTTCTCTTTTTACTTGAACCGGTGAGAAAGCTGCTGTTAATATGGGGCAGGGATCCCCATCCTTTCTTACTCGTGAGCCACAGTCAAATGTAAAAAGGCTTCGAAAGCAACACAAGCACCATAAACGTTCATGGAGGTGCCAAATAAGGGCTAAGATTGGCTATTAGGCAGCCTCTGTGCACCCTATCAGCTTACAGGGGGCTTTATTTGGTAGGAAATCTTGTTTTTATTCAACCAAAACTTGCCCCCAAGTCAGGAATTCAAAAATAAGCACCTGCTCCTTCCATTACCCAGCATTCCAAATTTGCTGTTCTTCTTTGTCCTTTACTGTCTCACTGTCTTCCTCTCCCCCATAGCATTATAAACAGTCCTGTATCCTTATTCCATGACACTGGTAGGGTTAGAAATGCTCAGTGCACATGGTATGTTCCCAAGGTGAATAAAAGGCAGATAACTCCTTCTAATACCCACATTACCCTTAAGCATTCTGACTTTTTATGATGGTTACTAATTAACCAAGGTTGATTATTTTTCTGTACTTAGAACTAAATATTATTTAATATATTGGGAATGGAATGAGTTTCTACATGAGGGAACCCACATTATAAGATGCAATTCTTCTTCGGGCTTTATACCCAAAATAGGAAACCTCAAGCTGGAAAAAAAAGTCACAGGTTGCATAGAAGATAATGGATTATCTCTGTAAAACACCATTGTATATTTCAGATCTTATGTATTATCTGCTATGTAAGCTGAGGCTTTTTTTCATATTGACTCAGATTGAATGGCTGCCCCCTTAGCTACACAGCAAGTCATTTATATAATTTAAATTAGCTATAGTAGTGTTTCTGAAGCAAACACACCAATTTTACCAGTGCAGGGATTTTAATCACTTTAATACTTTAATACTTTCATTTTATGGTATTACTGTTCCTTTAAGGGTAGATACCAAATAATCTCTACTTAAAATGAAGGAGCATTTCCCTTTTAAGGATCCTGATTGCCCTACCTCCATTTATGATTTTGGCTAGGGTTATCCAATGCAACTAACAATGATTTACCCTCTCCAATATGGCAGAACAGTTTCCTGGAAAGTTCCTAATCCTAAATCATTTGTTACTTTTTTTATCCTTTAGAAATCCAGACACTCAGCCTGGAGGGGAGTTGCTGCTAGGAGGCACAGACCCCAAGTACTACACTGGAGATTTCCACTACCTCAGCGTGACTCGCAAGGCCTACTGGCAGATTCACATGGACCAGTAAGTGTTAAATGCTTTGACACTATGATTCACTGCTCAGAGCTCCCTTGTGTAGATATAACAATTTGTTCAGTTGATACCCAGTCACATTAGGCCGACGGGGCCCCTCGACCCAAAACCGCTGCCTTCCTCCCTCGTGGCTGGCTGGGGTTTGTGGGCCCCCACACTCCACTGCTGCCCAGGGTCTGACCAGGTGTACATGGGAGGGCAGGAATTTGCACCCATAACCTTTACCCTCCTCTCTCCCTTCTGGGTTAGATCTGCAGGCCCCTGAGGTGCAGGCGGGAAATTGCAATGGGGCATTGGGGGGGGGTAGTTTTAAATGGCCGGAGGAGAAAGCTTGCAAAAAGGATGAGCGTGGTAGACCCTGGACACCCAGTCCAACACTGATGATATCAGTCTGATCTGTTGTTCCTTATTACTACATGCTGTATTTAACTACACAAGAGATGCCCAGTTTGACCAACTGCTCCTGACTCTAACCCACCCATTCTGAACCTGAAAATCAAGCCTTTTATGCAACCAGTGACTTCTGTTTATCCCCCCCACCCCCTCAATCTTATACTGCCAATGGTCTCCTTTGTAGCTTCCCATATTTTTAATCTTGGTCAACTCTTTCCTTAAGGGCTCTGGCACACCGGCGAAAATGTAAATCTCCGGTGGAGAAATCGCGCCGCCGCGTATGCCATCCCACCGGCGATTTACATTTTCACCGGTGGGATGGCATAACAGGGAGATTTGTCACGGGCGACTAATCTCCACGTGTGCCAGAGCCCTAATGAGGAAAGTTTCCCTAATGGTTAAGTTAAATTTAGGGATTAAGCCAGTGTTTAATGTAATGTAGTGCAGTAGGTGGCCCATAGTTGACTCTCCATGGTGTTTCTTCAGGTTGGGCGTTGGGGATCAGCTCACCCTATGCAAGGGCGGCTGTGAGGTCATTGTTGACACCGGGACATCACTGATCACTGGTCCTTTGGAGGAAGTGACAGCCCTACAGAAAGCTATTGGTGCCGTCCCATTAATCCAGGGACAGGTAAGATTTTGTATATATTAGAGCAACAGCCAACATGGTGTACATTTGTGACTCTTTTCCACCTCTATTTGCTCCCTGTTATAGTTAATGGGAATCTCTCGGCTTATGGCACACACAACTGGAGAGATTGAGGTTTTTCAGTTTCCATTATCTGTAATGGGAGGCAGACTGAGACAATTTGCAGCTACAAAACAGCCATTTGCGCCATTGATTCTATGTCCTCAGCCTGAGTAGAATGAATCACCGGTGTGATTTCTTTTGCAGTATATGGTGCAGTGTGATAAGGTCCCCACATTGCCGGTTATCAGCCTGACACTAGGAGGACAGGTTTACACCCTGACAGGAGAACAGTATATAATGAAGGTGAGTACATTTAGTTGCAGTGAATGGGGAAGGGGATTCGTTAGCAGTAACTACACTGTATATGCTAGGGATTTATTCTTACTGTGGGGGTGTGAGGCATGGCAGCGCACATCAGTATAGTATAAGAGTTAGTGATGGCACAATGGACATTGCTTTGATGACGTTGACTGTTTTCTCTCACACTTTCCTCCCTTAAGGTATCCCAGCGGGGCAGTACCATCTGCCTCAGTGGCTTCATGGGTCTTAACATCCCTCCTCCAGCCGGACCCCTTTGGATACTTGGAGACGTTTTCATTGGCCAGTATTACAGCGTTTTTGATCGAGCTAATGACTGTGTTGGATTTGCTAAGGCTAAGTGATATCCCCGTCACCAAGAATAATGATATGAGAGCAATAGTTAACTCCTGCCAGACTACTGCAATTATTAACCTGTTCCACTGACTACAGAGCCCTCACGCGCGGGTCCTGCCAGCCACCAGGTTTTTAGGTTTTATTGATCACCCTTACGCACAAAATCTGCTTGATTAACCCTGAGGGCAAGGCACTGCTCTGATACTTGTGTTGTGTAGGAATCATAGGAAGTCTTAGCCAACGAGCTATTGCTCAGTCAAGTGCTTCCTGCACTGAAATATTTAACCCCTACGTTCCAAAAAGTCTCAGATCAATGCATCCTAGCTGCTCCGGCAGAGAAGGACCTGTGACAGGAGCCAGATGGTTTGACCAGTACACAGTAGGCAAGATCATCAGACAAGGCTCATTGGTACTTGTTTAATGTAAAGGGCAAGTAATCACTAAATTCCTCTAGTGTTGGGTAAGGGCTAGTGTGGGTCGACCCTACTCTAACCCGTCTGCTCTCAACCCACACCCCACCTAGGAAGGCAGCTGTATTTATAGACCTGTGTCGACCCGAATATGCTGCGGGGGTTGGCC
Organism: Xenopus tropicalis; assembly: GCF_000004195.4. Lineage (NCBI taxonomy): Eukaryota > Metazoa > Chordata > Amphibia > Anura > Pipidae > Xenopus > Xenopus tropicalis. The sequence continues at coordinate 21,736,296 of NC_030680.2, read as the reverse complement.
CATTTACGGGTCAACCTCCTCTCTGCTGCATGTAAGTAAAAGCTGGACTTTTAAGGCTATCCTAACCAGGCCTGGACTGGGAATCAAAATAGGCCCTGGCATTTCAAGTACGCAGAGGCCCAAACAGCCCCACAAACTCTCACCATGTGTTGCTTCCCCTTGACATAAATAGGAATGGCGCAAGTCACCTTGAGGTTATTGCAACAGGGCATTTTCAGGGAATAAGCTCTGGTCCTTGCCTGCTGCTATTAATGTGAAACTGCCCATAGCGAATAGAGGGCGCTACTAGTAGCAGCTTTCAAATCAGCCCATGTGCTCCCGGCCCTAAAGTGGCCATAAACGTTAGGGGAGGTTGCCAAACGAGTGGATCTTTACCCAATGTGCCCACCTAAGGTGGGAGATATTGGGCTAATTCGATCATTTGGCCTTAGGCCAAAACAATCAAATTAAACAGCAGGTATGTGGGCCGTCGGAGCGAGGACTTCATCAACAAGCTGATGTAGTCCCTGATTCGAGGTGAAAATCAAACCTGCCTGATATCGGGGAGGTAGGCCCGTCGGGGGTGCACATACTTGGGCAGATAAGTGGCTCAATCAGTCTGAAGGACCCAAATCAGCTGAAATCTGCCCGTGTATGTGCGCCTTTAGGTCTAAGAACTAGTAATGTAGCCGGGTTATCAAATGACTGGTCAGAACTAAAGCAAGGAGGCAAACGCTGTCTGACACATGAGAAACTGGAGTTAAAATGTCAGGATACTGGCTACTTGCCCTTTAACTGAAAGATTATGTAATGACTTTTAGACATGCTAAATTATTTTGTATCTGGAAATAATATCCTGTTAACCCTGCCCCCCTTTCCAAAGTGTGAGATATCTGATGGGAACTTCCAATAAAGAGTGAAATAAGAGATTTGTGTCTCTGCTCGTCGTTTCTTGTAATGGGCTATACAATTTCCCAGGGTTCTAATGAGCAGCTCTTTGGCAGAATTGTTGGAGACAATGTTTTTGGAAAGGGGGTAGGCACAGACTGGGATTGCGGCACATCTCTTTTATTACCACCCTTAGCCCTCCAACTGTCTCATAATCCCTTTAAAAGAAGCAATAGGAGGTGTGGCTTAGGAGTCTAAGAAATATTGTCTGGTTATTGGGGGACTAACAAGCCAAATGGAGCCCCATAATGGAACTCATTTGTACCAAGACCCCCATGGTTTCTCACAGCCTGTAGGGAGAGAGACACCATAACATTATCTCAGAATAATTATTCCCCATTAGAATTCATATTCTTCCTATTCTGCCTGACATGTCTAACAAAATCCATGATGGTGAGCTCCTGTGACAGCTTTGAATGCCTGGATCAGTACTACTATAAACATGATTTTTAGGCTGGTTCACTGATAACGTTCATGATATTGCCCTTTAATTAAGTTAAATTAAAAATGAACATTGTTTCAAACATTGATCCCCAACCAGTGGCTCCTGAGCAACATGTTGCTACTGATTCTTGAAGTAACTTTTTTGGGGACTTATAGTTCAGCTATACTCTTTTGTACAACTTTCCACCAGAAATTTTTTTTGACCCTGAGTTAATCCACTTTTGTATGTGTTTCACGTGATTTTAAATACACAATGACTATTAAAACCATTGAGGTACAGGTATGGGACCTGTTATCCAGAATGCTCGGGACCTGGGGTTTACCGTAATTCGGATCTCCTACCTTAAATCTACTGAAAAAATTATTTAAAGAGTAATTAAACCCAATAGGATTGTTTTGCCTCCAATAAGCATTAATTATATCTTAGTTGGGATCAAGTACAGGTACTGTTTTATTATTACAGAGAAAAGGGAATCATTTAACCATTAAATAAACCCAATAGGGCTGTTCTGCCCCCAATAAGGGGTAATTATATCTTAGTTGGGCTCAAGTAGAGGTACTGTTTTATTATTACAGAGAAAAGGAGAATGGAGAATTTTTTTTAACTTTAATTTTTTTTATCAAAGAAAAAGAAATCTGAAACCTGACGAGCTTCTGTATAAGTAAATGAGATGTGTATTTTCAACTTTTTTTTTATTCAAGATTGTGCAGACTCATTGAAAATGAATGGATGCAATTTCATTACAGTTGAGTTTTTCATTGTGCATGTAGTAGCCATGCTGACAGATTTCCCCATATTAAATAAACCACCAAACATTCTACATTTTGACATAGGGGAAAGGCGAGTAAGTCTCTTAATTAACACAGAAAGGCAATATATTTGGCCCCTAGTGAACACAAACCAAAGAAGAGTGTGTTTCCCCTTCTGTAATTGCCCTTAGAGTGAGGGGTGGATGGAACCTATTGCCTAGGGTTCCCATTAGTCCCTGTTTCCCAGTGACAGGCCCCAATGCAAAGGCCTTGGTCCCCAGAGTCCCCGAATGCAGCTATTCACTCAATAATGTCCCCGTTCAGTGTTCATAGAAATTTCTGAACTCTTTTTTTCCCATATATTCCTAATGCTGATGCTGAAAAGCGCAGGCCAAGGATCAGCTCCTCCACTGGCACCAGCCTTCTTATTTGCCTGCACCCAGAACCGAGTCGGTGGGGCTGTGAGTGAATCTGCACACACAGAATTTATTCTTTATCACTGGGAAGGATTTTTTTTTAGAAAAGACCCTTTATTTAGAAACCACTGCCAACACCACCTTGATATTGCACTGATCTCATACACCCCCTTCCATGTTATCCCCTTAGCTAAAGAGCGATTCCTGTTCCATTTTCATCTACACCAGGGAGGGACCCCAACCTTTTATATCCACTAGCCACATTCAAATGTAAAAAGACTTGGAGAGCAAAACAATCATAAAAAAGTTCATGGGTTGCCAAGTAATGGCTAAGATTAGCTATTTGGCAGCCCCTATGGGGGCTGGCAGCCTACAGGAGGCTCTGTTTGGCAGTAAATCTGGTTTTTATACAACAAAACTTGCCCCCAAGCCAGGAATTCAAAAATAAGCTCCTGCTTTGAGGCCCCTGGGAGCAACATCCAAGGGGTTGGGGAGCAACATGTTGCCCCTGAGCCACTGGTTGGGGATCCCTGATCTACACCATGAGAACAGAGTCATTTATATATATTTAAGGGTACTAGCAATGCTACTGGGAGAGGCCACTTGTAATTTCCCCCCGGATGTGGCAAGCAATATGGCGACTTCTACTAATTTCATATGACAGTTTGTGGCAAAGTGTAAGCTTGCTGTAGTTGGTCTGTTTAATAAAAAAATAAATCATTAACACAACCATTATTATAAATTGCTTTATTCATCTTTACTGCAATTCTAATATCCCAGTGATTCATTTGGCATTTGGTACCAGATTCTTCATTTAATACATTCATATTCTCATTTCTTTCTGTACCTGGAGTTGATTTTGTAATGATTTTGCCCTTAATGGCTCTGCTCTCCAGTTTTGAATCTTAACTGTCATCTAGTTGCTAGGGTCCAATTCAGCTTAGCAAGATTTACATGGCAACCTTGCAGCCAATCACTGTTGGAATAAGAAAACATGTGACTGCGGGTTGACTTGCCGCACGGGTAACTGTCAGTTAAAATAACGGTTTTCTCACTTCATTTCTGGGATCAGAGGTAAGTGGATCGCACCACATACTACGGGGGACAGTTTAGGAAAATAATGACATAAATGCAGAAAATCGCTATTTAATTGCATCACTGGGATATTAGCATTGGGTTTTGCACATAATATGTACTTTTAATAAATATATAACATGATTATGGGAGAATTGGGGTTGGGGAGCTGGGAGACTACAAACCTCTCAGGATACAAATAGTAAAATTTGGGATAAAAATTGCAATTCTGATTTTAATGTTCCCATTTTTCTGTATTTTGCTTTGTAGTTAAAAAAAAAAGTGCAAGTTTCCAAATTATTAATTGAAAAGTCTGAAATTTCCCATTTATCCATCCACCACCTGTAGCTCTCACAGTGTTTGGGTGACAGTTGGCCACTTGGTGTTCAGTTTCCTCTTCTAATACTATTAATATTCCTATTTCTCTCTCAATCGCACTTTTTTTTTTTTTTAAATCGCCTTCGTTAAAAGCTTTTTAAGAAAAAGTGTTGGAGCTGACATTTCTTAGCCACTATTGGTCCCCTTGATGCTGCCTGAGGCTGGTGACACAGGCAGTCACTGCTTTTCTCTGATCTAAAACTTAAACTGCTCCCATCATCCCCTATCAGACCTGCAGCCTGTAGTCTTCCAACTGTCACTGACCTACAACTCCCATCATCCCCTATCAGACCTGCAGCCTGTAGTCTTCCAACTGTCACTGACCTACAACTCCCATCATCCCCTATCAGACATTCAGCCTGCAGTCTTCCAACTGTCACTGACCTACAACTCCCATCATCCCCTATCAGACATTCAGCCTGCAGTCTTCCAACTGTCACTGACCTACAAGTCCCATCATCCCCTATCAGACATTCAGCCAGTAGTAAACCACCTGTCACTGGCCTACAACTCCCATCATCCCCTATCAGACATTTAGCCTGTAGACTTCCAACTGTCACTGACCTACAACTCCCATCATCCCCTATCAGACATTCAGCCAGTAGTAAACCACCTGTCACTGGCCTACAACTCCCATCATCCCCTATCAGACATTTAGCCTGTAGACTTCCAACTGTCACTGACCTACAACTCCCATCATCCCCTATCAGACATTTAGCCTGCAGTCTTCCAACTGTCACTGACCTACAACTCCCATCATCCCCTATCAGACATTCAGCCTGCAGTCTTCCAACTGTCACTGACCTACAACTCCCATCATCCCCTATCAGACATTTAGCCTGCAGTCTTCCAACTGTCACTGGCCTACAACTCCCATCATCCCCTATCAGACATTTAGCCTGTAGACTTCCAACTGTCACTGGCCTACAACTCCCATCATCCCCTATCAGACATTTAGCCTGCAGTCTTCCAACTGTCACTGACCTACAACTCCCATCATCCCCTATCAGACATTCAGCCTGCAGTCTTCCAACTGTCACTGACCTACAACTCCCATCATCCCCTATCAGACATTCAGGCTTTAGTCTTCCAACTATCACTGACCTACAACTCCCATCATCCCCTATCAGACATTTAGGCTTTAGTCTTCCAACTATCACTGACCTACAACTCCCATCATCCCTTATCAGACATTCAGCCTGTAGTACACCAACTATCACTGACCTACAACTCCCATGATCCCCTATCAGACATTCAGGCTGTAGTCTTCCAACTATCACTGACCTACAACTCCCATCATCCCCTATCAGACATTCAGGCTGTAGTCTTCCAACTATCACTGACCTACAACTCCCATCATCCCCTATCAGACATTTAGCCTGTAGACTTCCAACTGTCACTGACCTACAACTCCCATCATCCCCTATCAGACATTCAGCCTGTAGACTTCCAACTGTCACTGACCTACAACTCCCATGATCCCCTATCAGACATTCAGGCTGTAGTCTTCCAACTATCACTGACCTACAACTCCCATCATCCCCTATCAGACATTCAGGCTGTAGTCTTCCAACTATCACTGACCTACAACTCCCATCATCCCCTATCAGACATTCAGCCTTCAGTACAACAGTCACTGACCTACAAGTCCCACTATCCCATATCAAACCTTCATCCTTTGGCCCTTGTTATCTGATTGCACTCATACAGGTACATTAATCTTCCCTATAGAGGTGGGTGGAGCATACAGACATCACACAGGGGAGACATTGAAGCAGCCCCATCATTGCTAATCCAGCTTCTGTTTTCTATCATGAAATCCAAACCCTATAATCTTCCCCTACCTTTCTACAGGATCCCCACTGTTTTGAGAGCTGCCATTATTGCTACTCCCCCTATGTGCAGAATGATAACCCCCCACTAATGTATTGGTACCTCCTGTTAAACAGACTCTCAGTATCTTTTCCTATTAATGATGGCATCTCATAGACTGGTGCAAGGGATTGTGGGAGTTCTAGTAACAGCTGAGCGCTTCATGTTATGGAGCCATGATCTCTAACTGGAGGGCCCTACCAACTACTGCTGGAATATATCAGGGCCCAAAGGCCACCTGTGCAAGCAGGAAGTTGGTCAGGTCAAACAGCATTCTGGGAAAAAAGTACCTTCTTTGCTTTAACTGTGCCCATTCCCTGAAACCTACAGTAATACAAATCCAGAGAGGTTTTTAGGTACAAATGATCTGACCCCTTTTACAGACAAGTGTGCAATCAGATCAGCAAGTCCCCTCATTATCCATCATCAGTTTATAGGCATTTGTTTTCTAGAAATTCTATTCAGCCCAGAGCTTTGCAAAGAGTTATTTATATATAAATATGTCATTCACAAAACTACAGCTCCCAGCATGCCCAGATAGCCTGCAGCTGCCTTCTGAACTTAGAAACACAAGTAGGAGGTGCCAAATACAGTGTAATTCAAGGGGAACTTTACCTTTAAAGCTGATATACGCTAACGTGAGACAAAATTTAGAATAGAAATATCACAGAAAATAAAAATACTAAAGCAGTTTAGGGTTTGTTTTTGGTACAATGAGAGAAAAGGTGTGTACTTATATAAGGCAGTATATTCTACTATGGACAATAGAGAAGACTGGACCATGTGAGCTCACAATCTCTTCCATCTTTCCATCTCTGTAAAGTGAATTTCCGAGAGACAGAGCGATTTCCTGTGATTTTCCTGAGATTTTTCCTGTGATTTTCCTGAGATTTTCCAGTGATTTTTCCAGTGATTTTCCAGCGATTTTTCTAGTGATTTTCCAGTGATTTTTTTTAATATCTATTTGGAATCACTATCAGCTGATAGCTGTTTTTTTCTGAACACAACTGCTCTTTTAAGAGCAAAATAACTTGGGCACAATGCCACTCTGCGCCCCCCGGAGGAAGGTAAGGAGGCTGCTACTGTTTTTATTTTTATCAAGTAAATGCCCCACTGTACCCCTGTCCCCCCAGCAGTCCTTTATAGTTACACCCTTGTATAAGGAGCTGTCTGAATAAAGTGTTTGTTACTTATTTATAGTAACTGCCCCATAATACAGCAGTGGGCACATTTCAAGCTTAAAATCTGATTCTGTACTAAATTGCCCTTTAAAGAACCTGAATAAATATTTGGTTCTACATGGGGCAGTTTATCACAGAATCAGAAGCTTGAAATCTGCTCCCTACCCCCTCAGGGGGTGCGGGGGGTCTATACAAAATTATTTTGCTATGGGGCCCAGTAACTTAATTACCCCACTGTTCCTATCAGTTACTTTACTGAGCAGTAACTTTTGGGGAAGGGCAGTTTTCACATGGGGTAGTGTCATTTTGTTACTCAGTGTTGGGCCTTATAACGTTCCTTTTAACTAAGAGAATTTTTCTCTTTTTCCCCAGCGAGAAGCTAAATCCGGAACCCTCTCCGAGATTTATAAGGTGAGTAAAAAGGAGTGAGTAAAAAGGAGGGGTAAAAATGGGACCCACTCACTGTAGGGGCTGCTAGAGCAGGGAATCTGGGAGCTGGTTTGGTGAGACCCCACTTAGTTGTATGAATGTTCCAGCCTCCAGTAACCTCTCTCTTACATGGACCTTGTGTTTCTCACCCCCACAGTCCCCTCCCTCCCTATAGGTAATACATGTTTTTCACCCTGGGAAATATTATTTTATCAATAAAATCCCTTCTATTGATATTTTCCAGCCTCCTGATGGTCGGCTGACCAAGGGTGTGCTTCTCGGACAGGGCGGCACTGGCGATGTGTACAAGGTAAGGACCCAACCAATTTCTTACAGAGTAGAGGGGGACTGAAAGCAACTTTAATGTGCTATCCCTACCCCTGCTTTGCACACCAAGAAATTATCTGATAACTGGTAATTCTGTAGCCCTTTTATTCTACTGTCAATGGCTCCCCAGGAGCGCTCATATTCCATAGAAGTAGCCATATACATATAACACATTTAAATTAACTTTCAGTATGTAGACTTTTAGAATATAGTGATACTTTGAGACAATTTGCAGTTGGTCTTCATCTTTCTTTTGTGCGGTTTAAGAATTATTTAGTTTTTTTGTTCAGTTAACCCTTTCCGTCTATGTTACAGGGTCACCACCATCGCAAAGGTGTTGTCGCCGTCAAGATGGCCAACATCACTTGGGTAGGGTATCCTTATATTTCCATTCTCCATATCATTGCTATTGGTGTGGTTGCCTATGGGAGCTAAAGGGTTTCTATTATTTCAATCTAGAGCGAGGCTTCGGTAAGTAGAGAAGTGAACTTTCTCCGGAAGTTCGGCGGCCATAAGAACATCGCCGCTTTCCATGGAGCCTATTACAGGGCACCTCTGGAGAAGAGCAAACCGGAGCTCCTGGAAGTAAGGAAATATTTTCACGTTTGTCCCTCGTGCCAAAGAATTCTCCATTGGTGGTGATATAATGCACGGCCTGACTTCATTTCTTTCTATTGCAGCTTGTCCTTGAGTACTGTGATGGCGGATCCCTGCAGGACCTGATCACCAAGACCAATGGCCAATCCCTGAAAGAGACCTGGATTGGCTATGTCTGCAGGGAGGTATTGAAGGTAAGGCCAGAATAATGCCTTGAGGGACTCTCCTATTATTTTGCTTTACATATAACTATATTCTTATAACATACATCTCAATCTCCCCAGGGGCTCGAGTTCGTCCACCAACACCAGGCTGTTCATAGGGACATTAAGAGCCCCAACATCATGCTCACCAAGGAGGGGAAAGTCAAGCTGAGTGAGTATAACTTACAGGAATAACATGAATGGATGGCGAGAAGCTTTTGTGAATGTGAATTTAGAGTGATGCATAATTCAGGTTTTTATGTTATTGCCTTTAAAAACGCATTTTCTGTTCATACGCATAATCTGTCATTTCAGTTGACTTTGGACTCTGCTGGGACCTGGACCCCAAGACAGGGAAGTGCAGCGAGGGAGACGGAACGCCACACTGGATGGCACCTGAGACCTTTAGGAGGAACAACAAGCGTGTGGCGTACGACACTAAAGTAAGTTGTACTTGGTTCTGTGTTTTCCATTCATTGTATGCAGGCACTGATGGAAGAACCACCTTGTTAATGAGTAACCAAATCATTCGCTAACCCAATGGTCTCCTTCTAATGCTCTTTTGTGTCTGTTTTCCAGTGTGACATCTGGTCGTTGGGGATAACCGCCATTGAAATGGCCGAGGGAGAACCACGTAAGTGAATCCCAACAATTCGGTACTTTGGAACTACAGGCTAGTTGCCTAAACTGGCAAAGGGCATTTATTTAGTAAGATGCAGGAATCCTGGCTGGGCCGGTGCCTTTACATACAGGAGTATAGTTTGTGGTACCCTAGTTAGTCTGCTGCTTACATATGTTTAAAGAATTGATGAATTTTTTTTTAATTTTTAGCTTATGCTGAGGAAGAACGAGTCAAGGACCTGATCCTTAACAACAATTCACCTCAGCTTCGATCAAACACCTGGTGAGTCCTGTTGTTATAGATTTTTCTGTCCTGTCACTCTTTATCTTATTTATGCATTTAAACTATTTCAAGTAATAAATCTGTTTTTTATTGTAAAGCTGAAAGTTAATTTTCATTACTTTTTTTCAGGTCACCGTGTTTTGTATCCTTCTTGGATTCCTGTCTCAAGAAGGATCCTACAGAGAGATGGAGTGCTAAAGAACTCCTTCAGCACCCATTCATCACTGGCCTGCCGCCTACGAAGACCATCAGGGCGGAAATCAAAGAACATCTTCGGGCTCAGCACAACTGGCCGGAAAAGAAAAGTGAGGGAATCCTTTATATTTGGTATAACTGCACCATTGTACATGGAGAAGCTGCAAGAGTTGGTCTCATTATAGTGGCGCTAGAGATAATGAACAATTTAAGGGGTATTTTTCAACCAAATATGACTTTTTAGTATAATATTAACAATGGGATTCTAAGACAAGTTACATTTGGACCTCCATGTGCAAGTTATGGCAAACATTTCTAAGCAGGGATGGGATCACTTGGGAAGAGTGTTAATAGCAGCACTTGTGTGTGATCCAATTTTTTCCAAATAATGAGACCAAAAAAAAGGGAGTTTTTGTTTTGGTTCGTTCCTTACTGTAATTTAATTGATTTTTACAGGATTGAGACGAGCAGCTCGCTGGGCCATAAAGCATCTGTGGCGCGCTTGTGACATCTGCGCAGAGACATCCACAGAAGGAAAGGAGGCTCAGCAATTGGCACTGGAGGGCTTTTCATAGTATTGATCTTGTGGCCAATAACATCAAATGCCCAAGATGAATCTCCGGAATAACATCCAAGGAGAAAGAAACAGGTATTGTCTCTGTTAAATATCCCTATACATTGGTCCTATAAAGCTTTAGGCCAACATTTTCTCGGCTGCCCAACAAACACCAGTTTAGTCCCCACTGAATCTCCACTCAGCAAAGAGCTGCATTTTTAGCTAGAAACACCTGTGTGTATTTCCTGGTTAAAATCCTCCCCATGTGCAAAGAGACCCGGGCAGAAGGGAAAAGCACTGCTCTGCCATCTTTCCTTTCCCAGGCGCTCCTGCAGACTCAGACTTGCACGTGTGTGGGACAGTAATATTCTCTGACAACTGACACTTGGGAAAGCAAAGTAAGAAGATGGCACTGTACTACTTTTTTCAATGGCTAGTGCATTTTATTTCTAAATAAGGAACACCAGCCTAGGGGTAAAATTCCATAAAATGTTGGCACCACTAGTAAATAAGGCTATCCTTGTCCTTTAATGTCACACTAAATCCTCCATAATGATATACTACTAACCAATTTTTATTTTGTTTTTCAAACAGCACCAGTGCCAACTACTGCTCCACCATTGGACGGGTAAGTATTCCCACAGCTCCACTTGGCAAATTCTCACATTTAATAAATACATACACATAGGAATATTCCATGTACAGCGCCCAGCAAGTTGCCAGGGGTAGCAAAAAGTCACTGACTTTTACATCAAAATTTTGGCTCTTCCAGTGGAGAAAGTGCTATTGTGCTCTCTGCACTAGCAATGCGGCTCCCCTCTGATGCTAAAAAGCTAAGCACGGGGGGAGCGAGAGGCCGGCATCAACTTGGCCTCCTCAGGTGGCTGGGACCCTTGAGGCAGCACTGCACCCCACTGTACACTAGCAGAGGCTTTTCTTCAGATCCCCCCTCCACATTCCTATAAAAATGCTACACATACATTAAACAGTGTTAAGAGAGGGCTGCAGGCATATTTAGCAAGGGACAAATACAGGCAAACTGACATAAACCCTTAGTAGAAGTTGATTCAGGGACTTGTCCGATTGCCCTTTTGGGAGTCAGGAAGGAATTTTCCCCCCTTTGAGGCAAATTGGCTCCGGCTTCAGATGGGGTTTTTGCCTTCCTCTGAATCAACTACTAAATAGGAACCTTCCATCTACACTAAAACCTGAACTAAATGGACAGAAGTCCTTCCCAACATAAATTAATATGAATAAATCTAATATATAATGTTTATAAATAAACTTTTATACATGTATTTTATTGGTGTTCTTGCATTTTTATAGTACCATAGTATTGCTAAGGAATTTTAGAGTATGGAGACCTGCAGTGCAAGGGAAAAGGGTAAAATGAAGAGAGAAGTGGAATCAAGGAGCAGGGGTGGGAGCAATGGGGAAAAGAGAGACACTAAGGAATAATAAGTAGGAAATAATCTGTGTTTGATCCCAGTCTCTTGATCTTCATTGAGTTTTGGTTTTGGTCAGTGTTCAAAGCCTTGCACGGCAATTTTAACTTAACACATATTATATATCACATAAAAATGATATATAAGATGTCAATACCCTTAGTACATTTCGGGCCTAGCAGGGACCATCCTATAAGAATAGCACCCTAACTACTAACTAGTCAGTTTCATCACCTGATTGAGGGGAGGGATCATTATGGTAAATGGTGAAATGGTGAATATACACTTACCAATGATAGTGCTGTTGGACTTGTTTAGCAATACAGCAGCCCTTTGCCCTAATATTAATCAATACAGTCTATGACTATTACAGGTATTACTTGCCCTCTAAGGAAAGGCAGGATGGGATGGGAAGTTGTGTTTTGACCAGACCTTTAAGAGACACTTTGATATCAGTTCTATCGCCCCCTACAGGTTGGTGCTTCCCCACACGTTAGGAAGAAATAGAATGAAGCTGGGCCGCCTACCGTGCTTTAGCTGAGGTTGAACAACAAACCCTAAGGATCATAGCATCCATGCCCCTTGATACCCATGAGTATGGAAACGGGACACTGTTACTGGGAGTTGGTGCCGCGCCACCATGTATTTACTGGCGCTGGGTATCCCTTGCACTGATTTAAGCTGGGTGCATTTATAGTACAGTAAATTTCCATTAATATCCTTTGGTTTCCCTAAATTCAGTGCATGGTACCAAATACGAACCTGTGACCGACCCAATAATCTTTAGACATATGAGTGTATTTATCTTATAGCTTAGTGACAGTGTCACTGGGACTGTGCCAAAGAGTGAATAATAAAAGATCCTATAAGAGTAATGGTACTGAGATTATTCTATATAATTAAAAACATGTTACTAAATCATATAATATATAGATTGCCTGTCAATGGGGGTTAAAGGAGTTCCTTGGGTTTCATGTTGGAGTGTTGCCGACCAACAATAAAGGGTCACTAGTACTCTAATACCCTTGTACACTTGTAGTGTGGTACAATAAACTGGAAGAAAATGTATGTAGAGATGAATGCCATGCGTAGGTACTTATGCCCATACTTGCCCCTGTACGTGCGAGTATTTTCTAGGAGAACCTGAGCAGAACCTGATGAATACAGCACTGGCACGCTCATTGATGCAAGGGAATCCTGCCATTACTGCCAGCCTGGCCATGGCTTTTACTCCAGGGTTCCCCTACTGCATTGCCTTAACTGGTACTATGGATTTGCCCCAAGCAACTGACACACTAATGCCATTATTGCCGCATATTAACTCACTCCTTTAGGTCCCTATTGGTGCATCAGGCATCACTGCACCAGGTGCCTTTAGTGGCAGCCGCAATGTCGCAGGAATTCTGGGGGTGGGAAGCTGCATTGTGAAAAGTGGAGTCGTGCACTCCAGGGGAGCCAAATGCCCCACACCCACTCCTTGAAGTATGACCGAAGGGTTGGGACCACTATGTGGGGTTTAGCATTGAAGTGGTATTGTTGCTTGTCAATTTTATAATCATAACTTTGAATTCAGGTGAAAAACTGGAGGGATGCTATATGCCAAAAATACACCCTGCCCACAATTATAAGCCCCGCCAACTGTTAAAAGGCATGGGAACGAGATCTGGGCCACCTACTACATGAGCAAGTATGGCATCAAATTTGGGATTCCATAGGCCCTTACTACTGGAGTCACTACTGGAATCCCTCTTGAGATGGTACCTGGTTCCATCCAGGATACATAAGATAAATAAAGAAGAGTCCAACGGGCTTTAGAGGATGTGGAGAGGAGGGCACGGCCAACCACATGAGTTAGACGATTCTGGTCCAGAGAATACAAAATGACACTCAATTACTTTTAGCAGCTAAACTCACCACAGCAAAATCTAATCTATACTGCAACTTAAGAATAAAATAAATTGGATCCTGGTGAATAAAAGCTCCCTAGTAAATGGCCGACAAAACCAACTTCAAAAAATATGGGCCCCCGGATCCGGTGCGTCACCCTGCTAGACGTGGGCCAAAACCCTTCCCTCCAACCAATCAGAAATGAATGTTTATTCACTTTACAAATGGAAATGTGAGGATACTGTCTAGTTAAGTTGATATACAGTGAAAAAACCAGGTCCGGAGGCATTTCCCAGACATTTAGGGCAATTAGAAAATGCTACAAAACCAAACTGGAAGTAACTTCCATCTATATATGGGATGAGAGAGGAACAAGCGGATCAGGAGGTGTTAAAGAAAGCACCGTTAGTTGAAAGTCATTTTCTCTTATGTTTTTTCATTCTTAAATTTAAACTCTATAATCACAGCATGTTGTACTCTGGGATCGTGGAAGCCCCGAACTCCCAGACACTGCAATTCACAGCCCCTTTTATTCAAGAACTTATCATCATCTCACTTTACTTGCTCTATTATTCACCTACGTTTATAATAACAGGCACACCAGAGATTGTTACTAAATGTACTTTTATTGTGATAAATAAATGTTCCACATGCTTTTGTACATTGAATGTGTTTAATAAAGGCAAATTTAAAAAAGATAAAGGGGGAAATGATCGCATTGCAATGACAGGGATTATAAAGGTTGGAGTGAGGGCTGCATCAACGAGTTGATGCGGTCCCTGATCTGATAAAAAAATCAAGCCTGTCCGATTGATTTCTGTTGAAGGGCCCCATACATGGGCAGATATGCTGCCAAGTTGGTCTTAAGGCACCTTAAAATTCCCTGTGCATGGTCACCTTAAGGAGTTAGCGCATCTCTCAGTACAGCATCATCTGTGCGATGCTATTGGCTGGTGACAGCAGGTTCAACAATGACTTTCTCCCAAACTGTCCAATAGCAACAGTCCAGGTTTCAGCCTTGTAAATTCTGAACAATAATCTGGCCAATGACCACTTCTGTTGGCACAGACCCGCCTCCACAAGACACACACACACCCCCAAATATCATGACCCCACTTCAGTATGTCACTGCTCTGACCCCAATATAATCATCCCGCTATTTTGTTCTATTTAGGCTGAGGTCAAATGTGGCAACCCTATGTTAAAGTGTGACTGGATGTGGTCACAAACCTATGGGCCAATAATACGTATGTGCTAATAAACTAACTGAGATACAGTGGTTTCTGCCTAATAACTAAGAAGTATAGGGGATTTAACGCCATAGGGGCCATTATGTTGGTCCCTACATTTCTAAGTCAGAATAGCAACAGCCATCACCAATTAAAGGGCCAGTAACACCATACAACGAAAGTTGCCCATTAGCTGAACACTGAAACAGATGGCTGTGCATTGGGGAAGCTGCAATGTATCTGAAAGCTGTACAGGAGGGCTATATAAACAATGGGCACTTGGTGTCACTAGTCACCCATGATTTGCTTTTTGTTACTGGTTATTATAATTAATAACACATATTTACGGAGCTATATGACAGAAGGGTGTAGACATCAAACATACAAATTATACTTAATCACTGACTGATATAGGGGATAAAGAGGGCATTACCCATTAGAGCTTTCAATCTAAACATTATAAAGGTTCTACTATGCTTTTTGCCCACATGCATGTAAAAGCATGCCCGTCAGTGCTCATTCAAAGACCACTTGTGTCCAGCATTTGGCTGCACTCTGCACCTAGCACCAGATTGCATACAGCCACAGTGCAGGCTGTAAGTAATATTGGGGGGTATACATTGTTTCGGAGGGACAGGGGCAATAGAAAAGGAGGAGGAGTGTGTCTGTTCATTAAGCAGGAATTAAAAGCAAATATTAGGGAGGAAGTGATGGGGTTAACAGAGGGAGCTGAATCCTTATGGGTTGAGCTTCTCACAGATAGTAAGGAATCTACCAAACTAATTGTAGGGGTATGCTATAGACCCCCTAATGTAAGCGAAGAGGAGGAGGCCCAGCTCCTGTTGCAAATAGAAAAGGCTGCTAGTTTGGGGCAAGTGATAATAATGGGGGATTTTAATTACCCTGATATTGACTGGGGCAATAGTACTGCCAGGACAGTAAATGGGAACAAGTTTATAAACTTGCTGCATGACAACTTTATGTCACAAGTTGTTGAGGAGCCAACCAGGAACCATGCTATACTAGATCTAGTGATCTCTAATGACCCAGAACGTATAGCAAATGTGCAAGTGGTTGAACCCCTGGGTAATAGTGACCATAATGTTATTTCATTTAATGTTTGGTGCAGGAAACAAATTTACACGGGGGCAACAAAGACAATGAATTTTAGGAAGGCAAATTTTAGCTCCTTAAGGGCAGCGCTTCAGGGCATAGATTGGGGGCATTATGTTTTCTGATAAAAACACAGAGCAGAAATGGTTGTCATTTAAAATGATATTAAATCATTACTGTTCTCAATTTATTCCATTAATAAGAAAAAGTAGAAGTGTTAAGAATCACCCTATGTGGCTTAACTCTGAGGTAAAGAAGTTAATAGGGAGAAAAAGGAAAGCTTTTAAGAAATATAAGTCAGAGGGGACAGTAGCTGCGTTTAATGATTATAAACACTATAACAAGTGTTGTAAAACAGCAATCCGGAAGGCAAAGATAGAAAATGAGGAGCGCATCGCGGCCGAGGCCAAGACTAACCCCAAAAAGTTTTTTAAGTATATTAATAGTAAAAAGATGCAGGTTGAGGGTGTGGCCCCATTGAGTTATAATAACAATATGGTTACAGCGGATACAGAAAAGGCAGATGTGCTTAACCAGTTCTTTTCTTCTGTGTATACAGTAGAGGAGCCAGTGGGCCAAGTCCCACCCAATAGCTGCACTGTTGCCTCAGCTCCAACTACACAGTGGTTGGCACAGGATATGGTGCTTAAAGGGTTACACACGATAAATGTAAACAAGGCACCTGGGCCAGATGGAATACACCCTCGGGTACTGAGAGAGCTAGGGGCAGAATTGCAGTGGCCCTTGTTTCTGATATTCTCAGACTCTCTTTCATCAGGTATGGTACCTAGGGATTGGAAGAAGGCGAATGTCATTCCCATATTTAAAAAGGGAGTAAGATCTCAGCCTGGCAATTATAGGCCTGTAAGTTTGACATCCGTGGTGGGCAAGTTATTTGAAGGCTTGTTAAGGGATCACATTCAAAATTATGTAGTGGAGAATGCCATTATGAGCAGTAATCAGCATGGCTTTATGAAGGACAGGTCATGTCAGACCAATTTAATTGCTTTTTATGATGAGGTAAGTAAGAAGCTGGACAGTGGGGGATGCAGTAGATATCATCTATTTGGATTTTGCGAAAGCATTTGATACCGTTCCCCACAAACGACTGCTTTCTAAGCTAAGGTCTATTGGTCTTAGTGAAGCCGTTTACACATGGATAGAAAACTGGCTACAGGATCGGGTACAGAGGGTGGTTGTTAATGGTACATTCTCTACTTGGAATAAGGTCCTCAGTGGGGTCCCTCAGGGTTCTGTACTGGGTCCACTTTTGTTTAATTTGTTCTTAAATGACTTAGGGGAGGGTATTATGAGTAATGTATCAGTGTTTGCAGATGACACAAAACTCTGCAGACCAGTCAATTCTATCCAGGATGTGACATCCCTGCAGCAGGATCTTGACCAACTGGCAATCTGGGCAGCTAAGTGGCAGATGAGATTTAATGTGGATAAATGTAAGGTCATGCACCTGGGATGTAAAAACATGCAAACCCCGTATACCCTTAATGGGACTGCAATAGGCAAATCCATAATGGAGAAGGACCTTGGAGTCCTTGTAGATAATAAACTTGGCTGTAGCAAGCAATGCCAGGCAGCAGCTGCAAGGGCAAACAAGGTTTTGAGCTGTATTAAAAGGGGTATAGATTCACGGGAGGAGGGGGTTATTCTTCCCCTTTACAGAGCGCTGGTAAGGCCCCATCTAGAATATGCTGTTCAGTTTTGGTCTCCAGTGGTCTCCGGGACATTACTGAGTTAGAGAGGGTCCAGAGAAGGGCAACTAAGCTGGTAAAGGGTATGGAAAGTTTCAGTTATGAAGAAAGACTGGCCAAGTTGGGTCTGTTTACACTGGAGAAGAGGCGCTTAAGAGGTGACATGATAACTATGTATAAATATATAAAGGGATCATATAATAACCTTTCTAATGTTTTATTTACCAGTAGGTCCTTCCAACGGACACGAGGGCACCCACTCCGTTTAGAAGAAGGGAGGTTCCATTTAAACATTCGGAAAGGATTTTTTACAGTGAGAGCTGTGAGGTTCTGGAATTCCCTCCCCGAATCAGTCGTGCTGGCTGATACATTATATAATTTTAAGAAGGGGCTGGATGGATTCTTAGCAAGTGAGGGAATACAGGGTTATGGGAGATAGCTCTTAGTACTAGTTGATCCAGGGACTGGTCCGATTGCCATCTTGAAGTCAGGAAGGAATTTTTTCCCCTCTGTGGCAAATTAGAGAGGCTTCAGATGGGGTTTTTTGCCTTCCTCTGGATCAACTAGTAGTTAGGCAGGTTATATATAGGCATTATGGTTGAACTTGATGGACGTATGTCTTTTTTCAACCCAACTTACTATGTTACTATGTTACTTACTAAGTACAGGGCCCTCCAGTGCTCGCTAACTTACATGTCTGAATGATGCGTGTGTTAGGCAATGGGTATAAAGTTGCCACCCTGCTGGAATTTGACCAGACTAGCCAGTAAATCAGCTAGGGCCTGTATTAGTAACTCGCCAGAGATGTATTTGCAGGTAACTTTGGCTCCCTGACTAGGGTTGCCACCTTCCCGTGGCCATAGATCTGGGTAGGGACACACCGTCAGTGGGCATGGTGTGGCGTCTCTTGCCGGAACTCCTGACGGCTGCTGTTCTCCCTCCCCAAAAGTAACTATATTATATGAGCACTCGGTGGGGGGGGGAATGTTGGGCAGGCAACGGGGGTCCCTTGGGGGTGCAGGGGCCATGACGGGAGCCCCTCAGGCCCCGGTGGGCCATGCACCCTCCAGTTTGACCAGCTCAACCATTTTCTTACCCCATGACATTATCGCCCTGTCCCCAATTAAATCCCTGCTACCCCCCAACTGAATGGCAGTATTATTATTATTATTATTTATTATTACTTGAAATACTTTTTAGTCTACAACACAATGATAAAATTAACTCTTTGTCATCAGAGTTAATTTTGTTCCCAAAGGTGGAAGGGAGAGTAAAACTTGGCAGATTTCTAGTATTGCTGTACAGGGGCATTAAAGGCAAAGTATTTGTATATTTCTATGTATCATGATTATTTATGTATTTACTGTAGAGTATAATGAGTCAGTGATCCTTATACCTCTTTCCTTCCCACTCTGATCACTGGCCATTCACTATGCAACAGTGCAACAACCCCAGCAACAAAGCAGTTCAACTGCACCCAGGGCCGCCATCAGGGGGGCACAGGGGTTTCCTGGAAAGTTCCTAATCCTAAATCATTTGTTACTTTTTTTTCCTTTAGAAATCCAGACACTCAGCCTGGAGGGGAGTTGCTGCTAGGAGGCACAGACCCCAAGTACTACACTGGAGATTTCCACTACCTCAGCGTGACTCGCAAGGCCTACTGGCAGATTCACATGGACCAGTAAGTGTTAAATGCTTTGACACTATGATTCACTGCTCAGAGCTCCCTTGTGTAGATATAACAATTTGTTCAGTTGATACCCAGTCACATTAGGCCGACGGGGCCACTCGACCCAAAACCGCTGCCTTCCTCCCTCGTGGCTGGCTGGGGTTTGTGGGCCCCCACACTCCACTGCTGCCCAGGGTCTGACCAGGTGTACATGGGAGGGCAGGAATTTGCACCCATAACCTTTACCCTCCTCTCTCCCTTCTGGCTTGGATCTGCAGGCCCCTGAGGTGCAGGCGGGAAATTGCAATGGGGCATTGGGGGGGGGTAGTTTTAAATGGCCGGAGGAGAAAAGCTTGCAAAAAAGGATGAGCGTGGTAGACCCTGGACACCCAGTCCAACACTGATGATATCAGTCTGATCTGTTGTTCCTTATTACTACATGCTGTATTTAACTACACAAGAGATGCCCAGTTTGACCAACTGCTCCTGACTCTAACCCACCCATTCTGAACCTGAAAATCAAGCCTTTTATGCAACCAGTGACTTCTGTTTATCCCCCCACCCCCTCAATCTTATACTGCCAATGGTCTCCTTTGTAGCTTCCCATATTTCTAATCTTGGTCAACTCTTTCCTTAAGGGCTCTGGCACACCGGCGAAAATGTAAATCTCCGGTGGAGAAATCGCGCCGCCGCGTATGCCATCCCACCGGCGATTTACATTTTCGCCGGTGGGATGGCATAACAGGGAGATTTGTCACGGGCGACTAATCTCCACGTGTGCCAGAGCCCTAATGAGGAAAGTTTCCCTAATGGTTAAGTTAAATTTAGGGATTAAGCCAGTGTTAATGTAATGTAGTGCAGTAGGTGGCCCATAGTTGACTCTCCATGGTGTTTCTTCAGGTTGGGCGTTGGGGATCAGCTCACCCTATGCAAGGGCGGCTGTGAGGTCATTGTTGACACCGGGACATCACTGATCACTGGTCCTTTGGAGGAAGTGACAGCCCTACAGAAAGCTATTGGTGCCGTCCCATTAATCCAGGGACAGGTAAGATTTTGTATATATTAGAGCAACAGCCAACATGGTGTACATTTGTGACTCTTTTCCACCTCCATTTGCTCCCTGTTATAGTTAATGGGAATCTCTCGGCTTATGGCACACACAACTGGAGAGATTGAGGTTTTTCAGTTTCCATTATCTGTAATGGGAGGCAGACTGAGACAATTTGCAGCTACAAAACAGCCATTTGCACCATTGATTCTATGTCCTCAGCCTGAGTAGAATGAATCACCGGTGTGATTTCTTTTGCAGTATATGGTGCAGTGTGATAAGGTCCCCACATTGCCGGTTATCAGCCTGACACTAGGAGGACAGGTTTACACCCTGACAGGAGAACAGTATATAATGAAGGTGAGTACATTTAGTTGCAGTGAATGGGGAAGGGGATTCGTTAGCAGTAACTACACTGTATATGCTAGGGGTTTATTCTTACTGTGGGGGTGTGAGGCATGGCAGCGCATATCAGTATAGTATAAGAGTTAGTGATGGCACAATGGACATTGCTGTGATGACGTTGACTGTTTTCTCTCACACTTTCCTCCCTAAAGGTATCCCAGCGGGGCAGTACCATCTGCCTCAGTGGCTTCATGGGTCTTAACATCCCTCCTCCAGCCGGACCCCTTTGGATACTTGGAGACGTTTTCATTGGCCAGTATTACAGCGTTTTTGATCGAGCTAATGACTGTGTTGGATTTGCTAAGGCTAAGTGATATCCCCGCTCACCAAGAATAATGATATGAGAGCAATAGTTAACTCCTGCCAGACTACTGCAATTATTAACCTGTTCCACTGACTACAGAGCCCTCACGCGCGGGTCCTGCCAGCCACCAGGTTTTTAGGTTTTATTGATCACCCTTACGCACAAAATCTGCTTGATTAACCCTGAGGGCAAGGCACTGCTCTGATACTTGTGTTGTGTAGGAATCATAGGAAGTCTTAGCCAACGAGCTATTGCTCAGTCAAGTGCTTCCTGCACTGAAATATTTAACCCCTACCTTCCAAAAAGTCTCAGATCAATGCATCCTAGCTGCTCCGGCAGAGAAGGACCTGTGACAGGAGCCGATGGTTTGACCAGTACACAGTTGTAGGCAAGATCATCAGACAAGGCTCATTGGTACTTGTTTAATGTAAAGGGCAAGTAATCACTAAATTCCTCTAGTGTTGGGTAAGGGCTAGTGTGGGTCGACCCTACTCTAACCCGTCTGCTCTCAACCCACACCCCACCTAGGAAGGCAGCTGTATTTATAGACCTGTGTCGACCCGAATATGCTGCGGGGGGTTGGCCCATTTACGGGTTCAACCTCCTCTCTGCTGCATGTAAGTAAAAGCTGGAACTTTTAAGGCTATCCTTAACCAGGCCTGGACTGGGAATCAAAATAGGCCCTGGCATTTCAAGTACGCAGAGGCCCAAACAGCCCCACAACTCTCACCATGTGTTGCTTCCCCTTGACATAAATAGGAATGGCGCAAGTCACCTTGAGGTTATTTGGCAACAGGGCATTTTTCAGGGAATAAGCTCTGGTCCTTGCCTGCTGCTATTAATTGTGAAACTGCCCATAGCGAATAGAGGGCGCTACTAGTAGCAGCTTTCAAATCAGCCCATGTGCTCCCGGCCCTAAAGTGGCCATAAACGTTAGGGGAGGTTGCCAAACGAGTGGATCTTTACCCAATGTGCCCACCTAAGGTGGGAGATATTGGGCTAATTCGATCATTTGGCCTTAGGCCAAAACAATCAAATTAAACAGCAGGTATGTGGGCCGTCGGAGCGAGGACTTCATCAACAAGCTGATGTAGTCCCTGATTCGAGGTGAAAATCAAACCTGCCTGATATCGGGGAGGTAGGCCCGTCGGGGGTGCACATACTTGGGCAGATAAGTGGCTCAATCAGTCTGAAGGACCCAAATCAGCTGAAATCTGCCCGTGTATGTGCGCCTTTAGGTCTAAGAACTAGTAATGTAGCCGGGTTATCAAATGACTGGTCAGAACTAAAGCAAGGAGGCAAACGCTGTCTGACACATGAGGGAACTGGAGTTAAAATGTCAGGATATTGGCTACTTGCCCTTTAACTGAAAGATTATGTAATGACTTTTAGACATGCTAAATTATTTTGTATCTGGAAATAATATCCTGTTAACCCTTTCCCCCGTCCCCTCTCTACCAATACTTGTAGAAGAAATATTTGTTTTTCCAAAGTGTGAGATATCTGATGGGAACTTCCAATAAAGAGTGAAATAAGAGATTTGTGTCTCTGCTCGTCGTTTCTTGTAATGGGCTATACAATTTCCCAGGGTTCTAATGAGCAGCTCTTTGGCAGAATTGTTGGAGACAATGTTTTTGGAAAGGGGGTAGGCACAGACTGGGATTGCGGCACATCTCTTTTATTACCACCCTTAGCCCTCCAACTGTCTCATAATCCCTTAAAAGAAGCAATCAGGAGGTGTGGCTTAGGAGTCTAAGAAATATTGTCTGGTTATTGGGGGACTAACAAGCCAAATGGAGCCCCATAATGGAACTCATTTGTACCAAGACCCCCCATGGTTTCTCACAGCCTGTAGGGAGAGAGACACCATAACATTATCTCAGAATAATTATTCCCCATTAGAATTCATATTCTTCCTATTCTGCCTGACATGTCTAACAAAATCCATGATGGTGAGCTGCTGTGACAGCTTTGAATGCCTGGATCAGTACTACTATAAACATGATTTTTTAGGCTGGTTCACTGATAACGTTCATGATATTGCCCTTTAATTAAGTTAAATTAAAAATGAACATTGTTTCAAACATTGATCCCCAAACCAGTGGCTCCCTGAAGCAACATGTTGCTACTGATTCTTGAAGTAACTTTTTGGGGACTTATAGTTCAGCTATACTCTTTGTACAACTTTCCACCAGAAATTTTTTTTGACCCTGAGTTAATCCACTTTTGTATGTGTTTCACGTGATTTTAAATACACAATGACTATTAAAACCATTGAGGTACAGGTTATGGGACCTGTTATCCAGAATGCTCGGGAACCTGGGGTTTACCGTAATTCGGATTCTCCTACCTTAAATCTACTTGAAAAAATTATTTAAAGAGTAATTAAACCCAATAGGATTGTTTTGCCTCCAATAAGCATTAATTATATCTTAGTTGGGATCAAGTACAGGTACTGTTTTATTATTACAGAGAAAAGGGAATCATTTAACCATTAAATAAACCCAATAGGGCTGTTCTGCCCCCAATAAGGGGTAATTATGTCTGAGTTGGGATCAAGTACAGGTACTGTTTTATTATTACAGAGAAAAGGGAATCATTTTTAAAAATGTGAATTTTTTTATTAAATTGGTGTCTATGGGAGATGGCCTTTCCATAATTCTGAACTTTCTGGATAAGGGGTCCGATACCTGTACCATGAATGAGAAAGAAAAGTGCCTGGTTAGGGTTAATTATATCAATGCCGGCAAAAATGGGAGAGAAATCACAATAACCCGAAAAACAGCAGAGAGCAGCAGCTCCAGTACGAATGGAGAATTTTTTTTAACTTTAATTTTTTTTATCAAAGAAAAAGAAATCTGAAACCTGACGAGCTTCTGTATAAGTAAATGAGAGGTGTATTTTCAACTTTTTTTTTATTCAAGATTGTGCAGACTCATCGAAAATGAATGGATGCAATTTCATTACAGTTGAGTTTTTCATTGTGCATGTAGTAGCCATGCTGACAGATTTCCCAATATTAAATAAACCACCAAACATTCTACATTTTGACATAGGGGAAAGGCGAGTAAGTCTCTTAATTAACACAGAAAGGCAATATATTTGGCCCCTAGTGAACACAAACCAAAGAAGAGTGTGTTTCCCCTTCTGTAATTGCCCTTAGAGTGAGGGGTGGATGGAACCTATTGCCTAGGGTTCCCATTAGTCCCTGTTTCCCAGTGACAGGCCCCAATGCAAAGGCCTTGGTCCCCAGAGTCCCCGAATGCAGCTATTCACTCAATAATGTCCCCGTTCAGTGTTCATAGAAATTTCTGAACTCTTTTTTTCCCATATATTCCTAATGCTGATGCTGAAAAACGCAGGCCAAGGATCAGCCCCTCCACTGGCACCAGCCTTCTTATTTGCCTGCACCCAGAACCGAGTCGGTGGGGCTGTGAGTGAATCTGCACACACAGAATTTATTCTTTATCACTGGGAAGGATTTTTTTTTTAGAAAAGACCCTTTATTTAGAAACCACTGCCAACACCACCTTGACATTGCACTGATCTCATACACCCCCTTCCATGTTATCCCCTTAGCTAAAGAGCGATTCCTGTTCCATTTTCATCTACACCAGGGAGGGACCCCAACCTTTTATACCCACTAGCCACATTCAAATGTAAAAAGACTTGGGGAGCAAAACAATCATAAAAAAGTTCATGGGTTGCCAAGTAATGGCTAAGATTAGCTATTTGGCAGCCCCTATGGGGCTGGCAGCCTACAGGAGGCTCTGTTTGGCAGTAAATCTGGTTTTTATACAACAAAACTTGCCCCCAAGCCAGGAATTCAAAAATAAGCTCCTGCTTTGAGGCCCCTGGGAGCAACATCCAAGGGGTTGGGGAGCAACATGTTGCCCCTGAGCCACTGGTTGGGGATCCCTGATCTACACCATGAGAACAGAGTCATTTATATATATTTAAGGGTACTAGCAATGCTACTGGGAGAGGCCACTTGTAATTTCCCCCCGGATGTGGCAAGCAATATGGCGACTTCTACTAATTTCATATGACAGTTTGTGGCAAAGTGTAAGCTTGCTGTAGTTGGTCTGTTTAATAAAAAAATAAATCATTAACACAACCATTATTATAAATTGCTTTATTCATCTTTACTGCAATTCTAATATCCCAGTGATTCATTTGGCATTTGGTACCAGATTCTTCATTTAATACATTCATATTCTCATTTCTTTCTGTACCTGGAAGTTGATTTTGTAATGATTTTGCCCTTAATGGCTCTGCTCTCCAGTTTTGAATCTTAACTGTCATCTAGTTGCTAGGGTCCCATTCAGCTTAGCAAGATTTACATGGCAACCTTGCAGCCAATCACTGTTGGAATAAGAAAACATGTGACTGCGGGTTGACTTGCCGCACGGGTAACTGTCAGTTAAAATAACGGTTTTCTCACTTCATTTCTGGGATCAGAGGTAAGTGGATCGCACCACATACTACGGGGGACAGTTTAGGAAAATAATGACATAAATGCAGAAAATCGCTATTTAATTGCATCACTGGGATATTAGCATTGGGTTTTGCACATAATATGTACTTTTAATAAATATATAACATGATTATGGGAGAATTGGGGTTGGGGAGCTGGGAGACTACAAACCTCTCAGGATACAAATAGTAAAATTTGGGATAAAAATTGCAATTCTGATTTTAATGTTCCCATTTTTCTGTATTTTGCTTTGTAGTTAAAAAAAAAGTGGCAAGTTTCCAAATTATTAATTGAAAAGTCTGAAATTTCCCATTTATCCATCCACCACCTGTAGCTCTCACAGTGTTTGGGTGACAGTTGGCCACTTGGTGTTCAGTTTCCTCTTCTAATACTATTAATATTCCTATTTCTCTCTCAATCGCACTTTTTTTTTTTTTTTTTTTTAAATCGCCTTCGTTAAAAGCTTTTTAAGAAAAAGTGTTGGAGCTGACATTTCTTAGCCACTATTGGTCCCCTTGATGCTGCCTGAGGCTGGTGGACACAGGCAGTCACTGCTTTTCTCTGATCTAAAACTTAAACTGCTCCCATCATCCCCTATCAGACCTGCAGCCTGTAGTCTTCCAACTGCCACCGACCTACAACTCCCATCATCCCTATCAGACATTCAGCCTGCAGTCTTCCAACTGTCACTGACCTACAACTCCCATCATCCCCTATCAGACATTCAGCCTGCAGTCTTCCAACTGTCACTGACCTACAAGTCCCATCATCCCCTATCAGACATTTAGCCTGTATTTCTTCCAACTGTCACTGACCTACAACTCCC
This sequence comes from Xenopus tropicalis, assembly GCF_000004195.4. Classification (NCBI taxonomy): domain Eukaryota; kingdom Metazoa; phylum Chordata; class Amphibia; order Anura; family Pipidae; genus Xenopus; species Xenopus tropicalis. The sequence goes on along the minus strand of NC_030680.2, from coordinate 21,709,931 downwards.
ATCATCCCCTATCAGACATTCAGCCAGTAGTAAACCACCTGTCACTGGCCTACAACTCCCATCCATCCCCTATCAGACATTTAGCCTGTAGACTTCCAACTGTCACTGACCTACAACTCCCATCATCCCCTATCAGACATTTAGCCTGCAGTCTTCCAACTGTCAACTGACCTACAACTCCCATCATCCCCTATCAGACATTCAGCCTGCAGTCTTCCAACTGTCACTGACCTACAAACTCCCATCATTCCCCTATTCAGACATTTAGCCTGCAGTCTTCCAACTGTCACTGGCCTAACCAACTCCCATCATCCCCTATCAGACATTTAGCCTGTAGACTTCCAACTGTCACTGGCCTACAACTCCCATCATCCCCTATCAGACATTTAGCCTGCAGTTTCCAACTGTTCACTGACCTACAACTCCCATCATCCCCTATCAGACATTCAGCCTGCAGTCTTCCAACTGTCACTGACCTACAACTCCCATCATCCCCTATCAGACATTCAGCTGCAGTCTTCCAACTGTCACTGACCTACAACTCCCATCATCCCCTATCAGACATTCAGCTTAGTCTTCCAACTTCACTGACCTACAACTCCCATCATCCCCTATCAGACATTTAGGCTTTAGTCTTCCAACTATCACTGACCTACAACTCCCATCATCCCTTATCAGACATTCAGCCTGTAGTACACCAACTATCACTGACCTACAACTCCCATCATCCCCTATCAGACATTCAGGCTGTAGTCTTCCAACTATCACTGACCTACAACTCCCATCATCCCCTATCAGACATTCAGGCTGTAGTCTTCCAACTATCACTGACCTACAACTCCCATCATCCCCTATCAGACATTTAGCCTGTAGACTTCCAACTGTCACTGACCTACAACTCCCATCATCCCCTATCAGACATTCAGCCTGTAGACTTCCAACTGTCACTGACCTACAACTCCCATGATCCCTTATCAGACATTCAGCCTGTAGTACACCAACTATCACTGACCTACAACTCCCATCATCCCCTATGAGACATTCAGGCTGTAGTCTTCCAACTATCACTGACCTACAACTCCCATCATCCCCTATCAGACATTCAGGCTGTAGTCTTCCAACTATCACTGACCTACAACTCCCATCATCCCCTATCAGACATTCAGGCTGTAGTCTTCCAACTATCACTGACCTACAACTCCCATCATCCCCTATCAGACATTCAACCTTCAGTACAACAGTCACTGACCTACAAGTCCCACTATCCCATATCAAACCTTCATCCTTTGGCCCTTGTTATCTGATTGCACTCATACAGGTACATTAATCTTCCCTATAGAGGTGGGTGGAGCATACAGACATCACACAGGGGAGACATTGAAGCAGCCCCATCATTGCTAATCCAGCTGCTGTTTTCTATCATGAAATCCAAACCCTGTAATCTTCCCCTACCTTTCTACAGGATCCCCACTGTTTTGAGAGCTGCCATTATTGCTACTCCCCCTATGTGCAGAATGATAACCCCCCCCCACTAATGTATTGGTACCTCCTGTTAAACAGACTCTCAGTATCTTTTCCTATTAATGATGGCATCTCATAGACTGGTGCAAGGGATTGTGGGAGTTCTAGTAACAGCTGAGCGCTTCATGTTATGGAGCCATGATCTCTAACTGGAGGGCCCTACCAACTACTGCTGGAATATATCAGGGCCCAAAGGCCACCTGTGCAAGCAGGAAGTTGGTCAGGTCAAACAGCATTCTGGGAAAAAAGTACCTTCTTTGCTTCAACTGTGCCCATTCCCTGAAACCTACAGTAATACAAATCCAGAGAGGTTTTTAGGTACAAATGATCTGACCCCTTTTACAGACAAGTGTGCAATCAGATCAGCAAGTCCCCTCATTATCCATCATCAGTTTATAGGCATTTGTTTTCTAGAAATTCTATTCAGCCCAGAGCTTTGCAAAGAGTTATTTATATATAAATATGTCATTCACAAAACTACAGCTCCCAGCATGCCCAGATAGCCTGCAGCTGCCTTCTGAACTTAGAAACACAAATAGGAGGTGCCAAATACAGTGTAATTCAAGGGGAACTTTACCTTTAAAGCTGATATACGCTAACGTGAGACAAAATTTAGAATAGAAATATCACAGAAAATAAAAATACTAAAGCAGTTTAGGGTTTGTTTTTGGTACAATGAGAGAAAAGGTGTGTACTTATATAAGGCAGTATATTCTGCTATGGACAATAGAGAAGACTGGACCATGTGAGCTCACAATCTCTTCCATCTTTCCATCTCTGTAAAGTGAATTTCCGAGAGACAGAGCGATTTCCTGTGATTTTCCTGAGATTTTTCCTGTGATTTTCCTGAGATTTTCCAGTGATTTTTCCAGTGATTTTCCAGCGATTTTTCTAGTGATTTTCCAGTGATTTTTTTTAATATCTATTTGGAATCACTATCAGCTGATAGCTGTTTTTTTCTGAACACAACTGCTCTTTTAAGAGCAAAATAACTTGGGCGCAATGCCACTCTGCGCCCCCCGGAGGAAGGTAAGGAGGCTGCTACTGTTTTTATTTTTATCAAGTAAATGCCCCACTGTACCCCTGTCCCCCCAGCAGTCCTTTATAGTTACACCCTTGTATAAGGAGCTGTCTGAATAAAGTGTTTGTTACTTATTTATAGTAACTGCCCCATAATACAGCAGTGGGCACATTTCAAGCTTAAAATCTGATTCTGTACTAAATTGCCCTTTAAAGAACCTGAATAAATATTTGGTTCTACATGGGGCAGTTTATCACAGAATCAGAAGCTTGAAATCTGCTCCCTATTCCCTCAGGGGGTGCGGGGGGTCTATACAAAATTATTTTGCTATGGGGCCCAGTAACTTAATTACCCCACTGTTCCTATCAGTTACTTTACTGAGCAGTAACTTTTGGGGAAGGGCAGTTTTCACATGGGGTAGTGTCATTTTGTTACTCAGTGTTGGGCCTTATAACGTTCCTTTTAACTAAGAGAATTTTTCTCTTTTTCCCCAGCGAGAAGCTAAATCCGGAACCCTCTCCGAGATTTATAAGGTGAGTAAAAAGGAGTGAGTAAAAAGGAGGGGTAAAAAATGGGACCCACTCACTGTAGGGGCTGCTAGAGCAGGGAATCTGGGAGCTGGTTTGGTGAGACCCCACTTAGTTGTATGAATGTTCCAGCCTCCAGTAAACTCTCTCTTACATGGACCTTGTGTTTCTCACCCCCACAGTCCCCTCCCTCCCTATAGGTAATACATGTTTTTCACCCTGGGAAATATTATTTTATCAATAAAATCCCTTCTATTGATATTTTCCAGCCTCCTGATGGTCGGCTGACCAAGGGTGTGCTTCTCGGACAGGGCGGCACTGGCGATGTGTACAAGGTAAGGACCCAACCAATTTCTTACAGAGTAGAGGGGGACTGAAAGCAACTTTAATGTGCTATCCCTACCCCTGCTTTGCACACCAAGAAATTATCTGATAACTGGTAATTCTGTAGCCCTTTTATTCTACTGTCAATGGCTCCCCAGGAGCGCTCATATTCCATAGAAGTAGCCATATACATATAACACATTTAAATTAACTTTCAGTATGTAGACTTTTAGAATATAGTGATACTTTGAGACAATTTGCAGTTGGTCTTCATCTTTCTTTTGTGCGGTTTAAGAATTATTTAGTTTTTTTGTTCAGTTAACCCTTTCCGTCTATGTTACAGGGTCACCACCATCGCAAAGGTGTTGTCGCCGTCAAGATGGCCAACATCACTTGGGTAGGGTATCCTTATATTTCCATTCTCCATATCATTGCTATTGGTGTGGTTGCCTATGGGAGCTAAAGGGTTTCTATTATTTCAATCTAGAGCGAGGCTTCGGTAAGTAGAGAAGTGAACTTTCTCCGGAAGTTCGGCGGCCATAAGAACATCGCCGCTTTCCATGGAGCCTATTACAGGGCACCTCTGGAGAAGAGCAAACCGGAGCTCCTGGAAGTAAGGAAATATTTTCACGTTTGTCCCTCGTGCCAAAGAATTCTCCATTGGTGGTGATATAATGCACGGCCTGACTTCATTTCTTTCTATTGCAGCTTGTCCTTGAGTACTGTGATGGCGGATCCCTGCAGGACCTGATCACCAAGACCAATGGCCAATCCCTGAAAGAGACCTGGATTGGCTATGTCTGCAGGGAGGTATTGAAGGTAAGGCCAGAATAATGCCTTGAGGGACTCTCCTATTATTTTGCTTTACATATAACTATATTCTTATAACATACATCTCAATCTCCCCAGGGGCTCGAGTTCGTCCACCAACACCGGGCTGTTCATAGGGACATTAAGAGCCCCAACATCATGCTCACCAAGGAGGGGAAAGTCAAGCTGAGTGAGTATAACTTACAGGAATAACATGAATGGATGGCGAGAAGCTTTTGTGAATGTGAATTTAGAGTGATGCATAATTCAGGTTTTTATGTTATTGCCTTTAAAAACGCATTTTCTGTTCATACGCATAATCTGTCATTTCAGTTGACTTTGGACTCTGCTGGGACCTGGACCCCAAGACAGGGAAGTGCAGCGAGGGAGACGGAACGCCACACTGGATGGCACCTGAGACCTTTAGGAGGAACAACAAGCGTGTGGCGTACGACACTAAAGTAAGTTGTACTTGGTTCTGTGTTTCCATTCATTGTATGCAGGCACTGATGGAAGAACCACCTTGTTAATGAGTAACCGAATCATTCGCTAACCCAATGGTCTCCTTCTAATGCTCTTTTGTGTCTGTTTTCCAGTGTGACATCTGGTCGTTGGGGATAACCGCCATTGAAATGGCCGAGGGAGAACCACGTAAGTGAATCCCAACAATTCAGTACTTTGGAACTACAGGCTAGTTGCCTAAACTGGCAAAGGGCATTTATTTAGTAAGATGCAGGAATCCTGGCTGGGCCGGTGCCTTTACATACAGGAGTATAGTTTGTGGTACCCTAGTTAGTCTGCTGCTTACATATGTTTAAAGAATTGATGAATTTTTTTTTAATTTTTAGCTTATGCTGAGGAAGAACGAGTCAAGGACCTGATCCTTAACAACAATTCACCTCAGCTTCGATCAAACACCTGGTGAGTCCTGTTGTTATAGATTTTTCTGTCCTGTCACTCTTTATCTTATTTATGCATTTAAACTATTTCAAGTAATAAATCTGTTTTTTATTGTAAAGCTGAAAGTTCATTTTCATTACTTTTTTTCAGGTCACCGTGTTTTGTATCCTTCTTGGATTCCTGTCTCAAGAAGGATCCTACAGAGAGATGGAGTGCTAAAGAACTCCTTCAGCACCCCTTCATCACTGGCCTGCCGCCTACGAGGACCATCAGGGCGGAAATCAAAGAACATCTTCGGGCTCAGCACAACTGGCCGGAAAAGAAAAGTGAGGGAATCCTTTATATTTGGTATAACTGCACCATTGTACATGGAGAAGCTGCAAGAGTTGGTCTCATTATAGTGGCGCTAGAGATAATGAACAATTCAAGGGGTATTTTTCAACCAAATATGACTTTTTAGTATAATATTAACAATGGGATTCTAAGACAAGTTACAGTTGGACCTCCATGTGCAAGTTATGGCAAACATTTCTAAGCAGGGATGGGATCACTTGGGAAGAGTGTTAATAGCAGCACTTGTGTGTGATCCAATTTTTTCCAAATAATGAGACCAAAAAAAAGGGAGTTTTTGTTTTGGTTCGTTCCTTACTGTAATTTAATTGATTTTTACAGGATTGAGACGAGCAGCTCGCTGGGCCATAAAGCATCTGTGGCGCGCTTGTGACATCTGCGCAGAGACATCCACAGAAGGAAAGGAGGCTCAGCAATTGGCACTGGAGGGCTTTTCATATTAGTGATCTTGTGGCCAATAACATCAAATGCCCAAGATGAATCTCCGGAATAACATCCAAGGAGAAAGAAACAGGTATTGTCTCTGTTAAATATCCCTATACATTGGTCCTATAAAGCTTTAGGCCAACATTTTCTCGGCTGCCCAACAAACACCAGTTTAGTCCCCACTGAATCTCCACTCAGCAAAGAGGGGCATTTTTAGCTAGAAACACCTGTGTGTATTTCCTGGTTAAAATCCTCCCCATGTGCAAAGAGACCTGGGCAGAAGGGAAAAGCACTGCTCTGCCATCTTTCCTTTCCCAGGCACTACTGCAGACTCAGACTTGCACGTGTGGGACAGTAATATTCTCTGACTACTGACACTTGGGAAAGCAAAGTAAGAAGGTGGCACTGTACTACTTTTTTCAATGGCCAGTGCATTTTATTTCTAAATAAGGAACACCAGCCTAGGGGTAAAATTCCATAAAATGTTGGCACCACTAGTAAATAAGGCTTTCCTTGTCCTTTAATGTCACACTAAATCCTCCATAATGATATACTACTAACCAATTTTTATTTTGTTTTTCAAACAGCACCAGTGCCAACTACTGCTCCACCATTGGACGGGTAAGTATTCCCACAGCTCCACTTGGCAAATTCTCACATTTAATAAATACATACACATAGGAATATTCCATGTACAGCGCCCAGCAAGTTGCCAGGGGCAGCAAAAAGTCACTGACTTTTACATCAAAATTTTGGCTCTTCCAGTGGAGAAAGTGCTATTGTGCTCTCTGCACTAGCAATGCGGCTCCCCTCTGATGCTAAAAACCTAAGCACGGGGGGAGCGAGGGGGCGGCATCAACTTGGCCTCCTCAGGTGGCTGGGACCCTTGAGGCAGCACTGCACCCCACTGTACACTAGCAGAGGCTTTTCTTCAGATCCCCCCTCCACATTCCTATAAAAATGCTACACATACATTAAACAGTGTTAAGAGAGGGCTGCAGGCATATTTAGCAAGGGACAAATACAGGCAAACTGACAGGGGCTCTTAGTAGAAGTTGATTCAGGGACTTGTCCGATTGCCCTTTTGGGAGTCAGGAAGGAATTTTCCCCCCTTTGAGGCAAATTGGCTCCGGCTTCAGATGGGGTTTTTGCCTTCCTCTGAATCAACTACTAAATAGGAACATTCCATCTACACTAAAACTTGAACTAAATGGACAGGAGTCCTTCCCAACATAAATTAATATGAATAAATCTAATATATAATGTTTATAAATAAACTTTTATACATGTATTTTATTGGTGTTCTTGCATTTTTATAGTACCATAGTATTGCTAAGGAATTTTAGAGTATGGAGACCTGCAGTGCAAGGGAAAAGGGTAAAATGAAGAGAGAAGTGGAATCAAGGAGCAGGGGTGGGAGCAATGGGCAAAAGAGAGACACTAAGGAATAATAAGTAGGGAATAATCTGTGTTTGATCCCAGTCTCTTGATCTTCATTGAGTTTTGGTTTTGGTCAGTGTTCAAAGCCTTGCACGGCAATTTTAACTTAACACATATTATATATCACATAAAAATGATATATAAGATGTCAATACCCTCAGTACATTTCGGGCCTAGCAGGGACCATCCTAGTCAGTTTCATCACCTGATTGAGGGGAGGGATCATTATGGTAAATGGTGAAATGGTGAATATACACTTACCAATGATAGTGCTGTTGGACTTGTTTAGCAATACAGCAGCCCTTTGCCCTAATATTAATCAATACAGTCTATGACTATTACAGGTATTACTTGCCCTCTAAGGAAAGGCAGGACGGGATGGGAAGTTGTGTTTTGACCAGACCTTTAAGAGACACTTTGATATCAGTTCTATCGCCCCCTACAGGTTGGTGCTTCCCCACACGTTAGGAAGAAATAGAATGAAGCTGGGCCGCCTACCGTGCTTTAGCTGAGGTTGAACAACAAACCCTAAGGATCATAGCATCCATGTCCCTTGATACCCATGAGTATGGAAACGGGACACTGTTACTGGGAGTTGGTGCCGCGCCACCATGTATTTACTGGCGCCGGGTATCCCTTGCACTGATTTAAGCTGGGTGCATTTATAGTACAGTAAATTCCTATTAATATCCTTTGGTTTCCCTAAATTCAGTGCATGGTACCAAATACGAACCTGTGACCGACCCAATAATCTTTAGACATATGAGTGTATTTATCTTATAGCTTAGTGACAGTGTCACTGGGACTGTGCCAAAGAGTGAATAATAAAAGATCCTATAAGAGTAATGGTACTGAGATTATTCTATATAATTAAAAACATGTTACTAAATCATATAATATATAGATTGCCTGTCAATAGGGGTTAAAGGAGTTTCTTGGGTTTCATGTTGGAGTGTTGCCGACCAACAATAAAGGGTCACTAGTACTCTAATACCCTTGTACACTTGTAGTGTGGTGTAATAAACTGGAAGAAAATGTATGTAGAGATGAATGCCATGCGTAGGTACTTATGCCCATACTTGCCCTTGTACTTGCGAGTACTTTCTAGGAGAACCTGAGCAGAACCTGATGAATACAGCACTGGCACGCTCATTGATGCAAAGGAATCCTGCCATTACTGCCAGCCTGGCCATGGCTTTTACTCCAGGGTTCCCCTACTGCATTGCCTTAACTGGTACTATGGACTTGCCCCAAGCAACTGACACACTAATGCCATTATTGCCGCATATTAACTCACTCCTTTAGGTCCCTATTGGTGCATCAGGCATCACTGCACCAGGTGCCTTTAGTGGCAGCCGCAATGTCGCAGGAATTCTGGGGGTGGGAAGCTGCATTGTGAAAAGTGGAGCCGTGCACTCCAGGGGAGCCAAATGCCCCACACCCACTCCTTGAAGTATGACCGAAGGGTTGGGACCACTATGTGAGGTTTAGCTTTGAAGTGGTATTGTTGCTTGTCAATTTTATAATCATAACTTTGAATTCAGGTGAAAAACTGGAGGGATGCTATATGCCAGAAATACACCCTGCCCACAATTATAACCCCCGCCAACTGTTAAAAAGCATGGGAACGAGATCTGGGCCACCTACTACATGAGCAAGTATGGCATCAAATTTGGGATTCCATAGGCCCTTACTACTGGAGTCACTACTGGAATCCCTCCTGAGATGGTACCTGGTTCCATCCAGGATACATAAGATAAATAAAGAAGAGTCCAACGGGCTTTAGAGGATGTGGAGAGGAGGGCACGGCCAACCACATGAGTTAGACGATTCTGGTCCAGAGAATACAAAATGATATACTGGGTCACTGGCCTTAATGTCTGCAAAATACCAGAACAAGCATTGCTGGGACTCCCAATACTGAATACAAATAAATACACTAGATCTCTTATCACTCAATTACTTTTAGCAGCTAAACTCACCACAGCGAAATCTAATCTATACTGCAACTTAAGAATAAAATAAATTGGATCCTGGTGAATAAAAGCTCCCTAGTAAATGGCCGACAAAACCAACTTCAAAAAATATGGGCCCCCGGATCCGGTGCGTCACCCTGCTAGACGTGGGCCAAAACCCTTCCCTCCAACCAATCAGAAATGAATGTTTATTCACTTTACAAATGGAAATGTGAGGATACTGTCTAGTTAAGTTGATATACAGTGAATAAACCAGGTCCGGAGGCATTTCCCAGACATTTAGGGCAATTAGAAAATGCTACAAAACCAAACTGGAAGTTACTTGATCTATATATGGGATGAGAGAGGAACAAGCGGATCAGGAGGTGTTAAAGAAAGCACCGTTAGTTGAAAGTCATTTTCTCTTATGTTTTTTCATTCTTAAATTTAAACTCTATAATCACAGCATGTTGTACTCTGGGATCGTGGAAGCCCCGGACCCCCAGACACTGCAATTCACAGCCCATTTTATTCAAGAACTTATCATCATCTCACTTTACTTGCTCTATTATTCACCTACGTTTATAATAACAGGCACACCAGAGATTGTTACTAAATGTACTTTTATTGTGATAAATAAATATTCCACATTCTTTTGTACATTGAATGTGTTTAATAAAGGCAAATTTAAAAAAGATAAAGGGGGAAATGATCGCATTGCAATGACAGGGATTATAAAGGTTGGAGTGAGGGCTGCATCAACGAGTTGATGCGGTCCCTGATCTGATAAAAAAATCAAGCCTGTCCGATTGATTTCTGTTGAAGGGCCCCATACATGGGCAGATATGCTGCCAAGTTGGTCTTAAGGACCCAGATTGGCACCTTAAAATTGCCTGTGCATGGTCACCTTAAGGAGTTAGCACATCTCTCAGTACAGCATCATCTGTGCGATGCTATTGGCTGGTGACAGCAGGTTCAACAATGACTTTCTCCCAAACTGTCCAATAGCAACAGTCCAGGTTTCAGCCTTGTAAATTCTGAACAATAATCTGGCCAATGACCACTTCTGTTGGCACAGACCCGCCTCCACAAGACACACACACACCCCCAAATATCATGACCCCACTTCAGTATGTCACTGCTCTGACCCCAATATAATCATCCCGCTATTTTGTTCTATTTAGGCTGAGGTCAAATGTGGCAACCCTATGTTAAAGTGTGCCTGGATGTGGTCACAAACCTATGGGCCAATAATACGTATGTGCTAATAAACTAACTGAGATACAGTGGTTTCTGCCTAATAACTAAGAAGTATAGGGGATTTAACGCCATAGGGGCCATTATATTGGTCCCTACATTTCTAAGTCAGAATAGCAACAGCCATCACCAATTAAAGGGCCAGTAACACCATACAACGAAAGTTGCCCATTAGCTGAACACTGAAACAGATGGCTGTGCATTGGGGAAGCGACAATGTATCTGAAAGCTGTACAGGAGGGCTATATAAACAATGGGCACTTGGTGTCACTAGTCACCCATGATTTGCTTTTTGTTACTGGTTATTATAATTAATAACACATATTTACGGAGCTATATGACAGAAGGGTGTAGACATCAAACATACAAATTATACTTAATCACTGACTGATATAGGGGATAAAGAGGGCATTGCCCATTAGAGCTTTCAATCTAAACATTATAAAGGTTCTACTATGCTTTTTGCCCACATGCATGTAAAAGCATGCCCGTCAGTGCTCATTCAAAGACCAATTGTGTCCAGCGTTTGGCTGCACTCTGCACCTAGCACCAGATTGCATACAGCCACAGTGCATGCTGTAAGTACAGGGCCCTCCAGTGCTCGCTAACTTACATGTCTGAATGATGCGTGTGTTAGGCAATGGGTATAAAGTTGCCACCCTGCTGGAATTTGACCAGACTAGCCAGTAAATCAACTAGGGCCTGTATTAGTAACTCGCCAGAGATGTATTTGCAGGTAACTTTGGCTCCCTGACTAGGGTTGCCACCTTCCCATGGCCATAGATCTGGGTAGGGACACACCGTCAGTGGGCATGGTGTGGTGTCTCCCGCCGGAACTCCTGACGGCTGCTGTTCTCCCTCCCCAAAAGTAACTATATTATATGAGCACTCGGTGGGGGGGGGAATGTTGGGCAGGCAACGGGGGTCCCTTGGGGGTGCAGGGGCCATGACGGGAGCCCCTCAGGCCCCGGTGGGCCATGCACCCTCCAGTTTGACCAGCTCAACCATTTTCTTACCCCATGACATTATCGCCCTGTCCCCAATTAAATCCCTGCTACCCCCCAACTGAATGGCAGTATTATTATTATTATTATTATTTATTATTACTTAAAATACTTTTTAGTCTACAACACAATGATAAAATTAACTCTTTGTCATCAGAGTTAATTTTGTTCCCAAAGGTGGAAGGGAGAGTAAAACTTGGCAGATTTCTAGTATTGCTGTACAGGGGCATTAAAGGCAAAGTATTTGTATATTTCTATGTATCATGATTATTTATGTATTTACTGTAGAGTATAATGAGTCAGTGATCCTTATACCTCTTTCCTTCCCACTCTGATCACTGGCCATTCACTATGCAACAGTGCAACAACCCCAGCAACAAAGCAGTTCAACTGCACCCAGGGCCGCCATCAGGGGGGCACAGGGGGTAGAGTCGTCCGGGGCCCGGACGATTTTAACTTTAAAAGGGGGCCCGGCTGTCCTAAAGTTTTCTTAGGAGCCCGGACCACCTTTAATGAATTCCGGGCCCTGTCATTGGTGGTCAGCGGGTGATCCTATTGGTCGCGCCCCGTGTATTTATGCACGTCAGTAAGCACGGGGCGCAACCTTATAAAAGCGCCTGTCTTCCTTCAGCACTCAGAAGTGCCGAGGTGTTGTGCAGGAAGGACGTCGCCGGAGGAGTCCAAAGCCGCCGCTGAAGATGCTGAAGATGCCGGTGGAGCCGAACAAGACGCGGGGGGCCCTGCTGGCTACCAGTGTACTGGGGGGTGGGGCACAGCTGGCTACCAATGTACTAGGGGGGCCTGCTGGCTACCAATGTACTAGGGGGACCCTGCTTGCTACCAATGTACTAGGGGGGCCCTGCTGGCTACCAGTGTACTAGGGGGGCCCTGCTGGCTACCATGTACTAGGGGGGCCCTGCTGGCTACCAATGTACTAGGGGGGGCACAGCTGGCTACCAATGTCTCATGTCTGTGAGTCCTTTTTACTGGTGGGAGAGGGGCCCAGAAAATTTTGTTGTGAGGGGCCCCGTGATTTGTGATGGCGGCCCTGACTGCACCACAATAGAACTTGCTAAGCAAACTGGGTTTATACACAGCCTATTAATATATTGTATTCACCATAAACACACTGTAATGCTCTTTTCTCTATTAAAGCGACACCCCCAGAAGCAGAATTGGGTTCTACAGCTCCGAGCAGTCACTTTCATTCTGACCAATAGGCACATGTGTCTGCGTTGATACATGTGTCCGTTTGGTTAATCTGCCCCACCTTGTTTATCGCCCCCCCCCATGTTTATTCGCATTCGCATGTTTGATTTGTGTGTTGAGTCCCGTGTTCTATATCTGCAGGCTCAGTACTATGGGGAGATTGGCCTCGGCACCGCCCCTCAAAACTTCACTGTTGTGTTTGACACGGGATCCTCCAACCTCTGGGTGCCTTCCGTCCACTGCTCTATGCTCGATATTGCTTGCTGTGAGTAACCCCAGGAGCTGCAACAGTTGGTTTCTCCCTGCAATGAATTCTACTTTCTGTAAATGCCATACTCATATGAGCAATAATATTTCTATATTTTATATTGACCTGTGTGGCCTCAGATCTTGATTGGGCTGACCCACTCGAGCGATTTAATTGGCCAGCAATCTGCACATTTGTCTCAGGGCTATGCCTGCGCTGAGCCTTCTCTCTTTGTGCCGCAGGGATGCACCATAAGTACGATTCTTCCAAATCCTCCACCTACGTGAAGAATGGCACAGCGTTTGCTATCCAGTATGGCACTGGGAGCCTCTCTGGATATCTGAGTAAAGACACTGTAACGGTGAGTCAGGCGCAAGTATATGGCCTCAAGTAGGTTTTTGTGGCCCCCAGCATGCCCAAGATATCCATAGACCGCTTTGTACTTATTCTTTTATAATACATTGTCCCTCAGTTATTTAAAATAAGGGATAATTGACCCATGAAATGGATTACAAACTAGAGCAAACCCATGGGCCAGATTTTATTTCAAGTTTAAAGGACAGTAAGGGTGTTTGTGCCAGAGTAGATGGACTGTCGTATGAATGAGTTCATGTCGCAGTGTATTGAGTATTGATTGGCTTTCAGCCTGCCGTCTAACCCGCCTTCTCTCTCCCTCGCGCAAACAGATCGGAAACCTGGCCGTAAAAGGGCAGATTTTTGGAGAAGCTGTAAAGCAGCCGGGGGTCACCTTCGTAGCTGCCAAGTTTGACGGCATCTTGGGCATGGCGTACCCCGTAATCTCTGTGGATGGGGCCCCCCCTGTGTTTGACAACATCATGGCTCAAAAGCTGGTGGAGTCCAACATCTTCTCTTTTTACTTGAACCGGTGAGAAAGCTGCTGTTAATATGGGGCATATGGGGGTCTAAATGGGTGAGCCCAGACTGAAGCAAGCAAACTACACACCCTAGGAAGTCTAGGCTACTAGTGGCCCTCTACCTGCTTATGTTATACCTTCTCTTCTCCCCAGCACTCCTTCCATTACCCCGCATTCCAAATTTGCTGTTCTTCTTTGTCCTTTACTGTCCCCCCATATTCCTCTCCCCCATAGCATTATAAACAGTCCTGTATCCTTATTCCATGACACTGGTAGGGTTAGAAATGCTCAGTGCACATGGTATGTTCCCAAGGTGAATAAAAGGCAGATAACTCCTTCTTATACCCACATTACCCTTGAGCATTCTGACTTTTTATGATGGTTACTAATTAACCAAGGTTGATTACCTTTCTGTACTTCGAACTAAATATTATTTAATATATTGGGAATGGAATGAGTTTCTACATGAGGGAACCCACATTATAACATGTCATTCTTAATCGGGCTTTATACCCAAAATAGGAAACCTCAAGCTGGAAAAAAAGTCACAGGTTGCATAGCAGATAATGGATTATCTCTGTAAAACACCATTGTATATTTCAGATCTTATGTATTATCTGCTATGAAAGCTGAGGCTTTTTTCATATTGACTCAGATTGAATGGCTGCCCCCTTAGCTACACAGCAAGTCATTTATATAATTTAAATAAGCTATAGTAGTGATTCTGAAGCAAACACACCAATTTTACCAGTGCAGGGACTTTAATCACTTGAAAATACTTTCATTTTTTGGTATTACTCTTCCTATAAGGGCAGATACCAAATAATCTCTACTTAAAATGAAGGAGCATTTCTTAAGGATCCTGATTGCCCTACCTCCATTTATGATTTTGGCTAGGGTTATCCAATGCAACTAACAATGATTTACCCTCTCCAATATGGCTGCTCTAGCTAACTACAACCTATCAGAACAGTTTCCTGGAAAGTTCCTAATCCTAAATCATTTGCTACTTTTTTTTATCCTTTAGAAATCCTGACACTCAGCCTGGAGGGGAGTTGCTGCTAGGAGGCACAGACCCCAAGTACTACACTGGAGATTTCCACTACCTCAGCGTGACTCGCAAGGCCTACTGGCAGATTCACATGGACCAGTAAGTGTTAAATGCTTTGACACTATGATTCACTGCTCAGAGCTCCCTTGTGTAGATATAACAATTTGTTCAGTTGGTGCCCAGTCACATTAGGCCGACGGGGCCCCTCGACCCAAAACCGCTGCCTTCCTCCCTCGTGGCTGGCTGGGGTTTGTGGGCCCCCAGACTCCACTGCTGCCCAGGGTCTGACCAGGTGTACATGGGAGGGCAGGAATTTGCACCCATAACCTTTACCCTCCTCCCTCCCTTCTGGCTTGGATCTGCAGGCGGGAAATTGCAATGGGGCATTGGGGGGGAGTTTAAATGGCCGGAGGGGAAAGCTTGCAAAGAGGATGAGCGTGGTAGACCCTGGACACCCAGTCCAACACTGATGATATCAGTCTGATCTGTTGTTCCTTATTACTACATGCTGTATTTAACTACACAAGAGATGCCCAGTTTGACCAACTGTTCCTGACTCTAACCCACCCATTCCGAACCTGAAATCAAGCCTTTTATGCAACCAGTGACTTCTGTTTATCCCCCCCCCACCCCCTCAATCTTATACTGCCAATGGTCTCCTTTGTAGCTTCCCATATTTCTAATCGAGGTAAACTCCTAGTGAGGAAAGTTTCCCTAATGGTTAAGTTAAATTTAGGGATTAAGCCAGTGTTTAATGTAATGTAGTGCACTAGGTGGTCCATAGTTGACTCTCCATGGTGTTTCTTCTACAGGTTGGGCGTTGGGGATCAGCTCACCCTATGCAAGGGCGGCTGTGAGGTCATTGTTGACACCGGGACATCACTGATCACTGGTCCTTTGGAGGAAGTGACAGCCCTACAGAAAGCTATTGGTGCCGTCCCATTAATCCAGGGACAGGTAAAATTTTGTATATATTAGAGCAACAGCCAACATGGTGTACATTTGTGACCCTTTTCCACCTCTATTTGCTCCCTGTTATAGTTAATGGGAATCTCTCGGCTTATGGCACACACAACTGGAGAGATTGAGGTTTTTCAGTTTCCATTATCTGTAATGGGAGGCAGATTGAGACAATTTGCAGCTACAAAACAGCCATTTGCACCATTGATTCTATGTCCTCAGCCTGAGTAGAATGAATCACCGGTGTGATTTGTTTTGCAGTATATGGTGCAGTGTGATAAGGTCCCCACATTGCCGGTTATCAGCCTGACACTAGGAGGACAAGTTTACACCCTGACAGGAGAACAGTATATAATGAAGGTGAGTACATTTAGTTGCAGTGAATGGGGAAGGGGATTCGTTAGCAGTAACTACACTGTATATGCTAGGGGTTTATTCTTACTGTGGGGGTGTGAGGCATGGCAGCGCACATCAGTATAGTATAAGAGAGTTTGTGACGGCACAATGGACATTGCTGTCATGACGTTGACTGTTTTCTCTCACGCTTTCCTCCCTAAAGGTATCCCAGCTGGGCAGTACCATCTGCCTCAGTGGCTTCATGGGTCTTAACATCCCTCCTCCAGCCGGACCCCTTTGGATACTTGGAGACGTTTTCATTGGCCAGTATTACAGCGTTTTTGATCGAGCTAATAACCGTGTTGGATTTGCTAAGGCTAAGTGATATCCCCGTCACCAAGAATAATGATATCAGAGCAATAGTTACTCCTGCCAGACTACTGCAATTATTAACCTGTTCCACTGACTACAGAGCCCCCAAGCGCAGATCCTGCCAGCCACCAGGTTTTTAGGTTTTTTGATCACCCTTACGCACAAAACCCTGAGGGCAAGGCACTGCTCTGATACTTGTGTTGTGTAGGAATCATAGGAAGTCTTAGCCAAATGGCTATTGCTCAGTCAAGTGCTTCCTGCACTGAAATATTTAACCCCTACCTTCCAAAAAGTCTCAGATCAATGGATCCTAGCCGCTCCGGCAGAGAAGGACCTGTGACAGGAGCCAGATGGTTTGACCATTACACAAGTGTAGGCAAGATCATCAGACAAGGCTCATTGGTACTTGTTTAATGTAAAGGGCAAGTAATCACTAAATTGCACGTGATTTACATCCTCTAGTGTGGGTCAAAAAAAAATGTCGACCATACTGTAACCCGTCTGCTCTCAACCCACACCCCACCTAGGAAGGCAGCTGCATTTATAGACCTGTGTCGACCCGCATATGCTGCGGAGGTCGGCCCATTTACGAGTCAACCTCCTCTCTGCTGCATGTAAGTAAAAGCTGTACTTTTAAGGATATCCTAACCAGGCCTGGACTGGGAGTCAAAATAGGCCCTGGCATTTCAAGTACGTAGAAGCCCGAACAGCCCCACAGCTTCTCCTTGACATAAATAGGAATGGTGCAAGTCACCTTGAGGTTATTGCAACTGGGCATTTTCAGGGAATAAGCTCTGGTCCTTGCCTGCTGCTATTAATGTGAAGTTGCCCATAGCAAGCAGAGGGCGCTACTAGTAGCAGCTTTCAAATCAGCTCATGTGCTTCCGGCCCTTAAAGTGGCCATAAACGTTAGGGGAGGTCGCCAAACGAGTGGATCTTCACCCAATGTGCCCACCTAAGGTGGGAGATATTGGGCTAATTCGATTGTTTGGCCTTAGGCCAAAACAATCAAATGAAATAGCAGGTATGTGGGCCGTCGGAGCGAGGACTTCATCAACAAGCTGATATGGTCCCTGATTCGAGGTGAAAATCAAATCTGCC